>NC_069505.1:158924442-158969442 GCF_027579735.1 Bombina bombina | reverse complement strand
TGGAAAGAAACTGAACACTTATTACACAGACTTTTCATCTGAGATACCAAAACGAGTTGATTTGATGAGTTCTTTTCACAAATAGTCACTAAAAAGGTGGGTCCAAATTATTTTCTGTCATTTTAAAATCTGTACATGTGTTGGTAGGAACCTTGCAAAACATTACAGAGCAGTACATTTCCAGCTCTTATAGAAAGCAAGGGGTTAAATGTGACGTTTCTGCTGGTTCCCTTTGTATTACTGTAATGCTATCCAAAAAAAATCATTAATAAAAAAATGATCTTATCTTGATCAAACCGTTAATGTAACGTCCTAGAGGCTGACATATGTTAAATTCATATTGATATATATATATATATATATATATATATATATATATATATATATATATATATATATATATATATTCTTCTATTTAAAATATAGTTTTTATTACTAAACTCAATATATAAAAAAAAATAACTTTTTGGCTTCTCTTTGTTTTGTATTTAGCGATTTAATTCACTAAACTTTTAAAATAATGACAAAAAAATTCTTTAAACATTCGTTGTATTTGTAAACATTAAACTTAGTATTTAAGAATTTGTGATTGCAGGGGAAGAAATATATTTTATAAGGTATTGGCTAAGTTAAAACAGGTGCATGCAGTTTCTGGAAGAAATTTAAAAGCAGCACATCTGACGTTTTTATGCCACAGTTTCATCTCAAAGCCTTTGATATTTAGGAGGAATTCCTAAGAAAAAAAAACTAGTGCTGAAAATTATATAGGTTCCTAGTTTGTGATCTGTGATTTAACCCTATATGTTTTTGATACAGATATGGGGGGGGTTAGGGGAACTTGCATATGTTTTACTAAAGACAGCTCCTATTAACATTTTATGAAGGCTGTGTTGCTGGGGAAGGCAGAGACACTGTACCTTTAAGCTAGAAGCAGTTGTGTAGACTGGATGGAAGTTTGACCAATAGAGCTACAAACAAGGATGTGAATTATTTCTCACTGACAAAAGCCAAGACATTCTGCTCTAAACGTCTTGCAAAACTCAACCAGCAGAGAGGACTAAAGGCAGAGAGAATTGTGCTCTCTCATTCACATTTGATGAAGGAACCTGAGAAGGGCTGCCTATCATTTAGCTGTAGCATGAATCTGCTTTCTATTTTCCAGCTTCCGAGGAGAATGACTTTGCAGAGAGAAACTTTCATATCACCTGTAATCCTTTAAAAAAAAACATAATAAAAAAATAATAATCAAAGAACAAAAAAGGTAGGAGCAGCTCTGATCAGAATGTCGTGTAATCCCTTTGGGGACTCTGGAAGTTGTGGCAGAAATATTGAACTTTGTGTGTGAGCGGTGCATGTAGTTCGATTTGTAAAGCACTCCAGCATGACACCGTTTAATAGATAAAAGGGGGGTAAATATGTATTATTTGCTCTTGGTATGGTACAGAAGGGGTATAAATATGTATTATTTGCTCTTGGTATGATACAGAAGGGGTATAAATATGTATTATTTGCTCTTGGTATGATACAGAAGGGGTATAAATATGTATTATTTGCTCTTGGTATGATACAGAAGGGGTATAAATATGTATTATTTGCTCTTGGTATGGTACAGAAGGGGTATAAATATGTATTATTTGCTCTTGGTATGATACAGAAGGGGTATAAATATGTATTATTTGCTCTTGGTATGATACAGAAGGGGTATAAATATGTATTATTTGCTCATGGTATGATACAGAAGGGGTGTAAATATGTATTATTTGCTCTTGGTATGATACAGAAGGGGTATAAATATGTATTATTTGCTCTTGGTATGATACAGAAGGGGTATAAATATGTATTATTTGCTCTTGGTAAACGATAAAAGGGGTAAAAGTGTACTGTTTGCTCTTGCTATGAGACAGTAGGGCTATAAATATGTATTATTTGCTCTTGGTATGATACAGAAGGGGTATAAATATGTATTATTTGCTCTTGGTATGATACAGAAGGGGTATAAATATGTATTATTTGCTCTTGGTATGATACAGAAGGGGTATAAATATGTATTATTTGCTCTTGGTATGGTACAGAAGGGGTATAAATATGTATTATTTGCTCTTGGTATGATACAGAAGGGGTATAAATATGTATTATTTGCTCTTGGTAAAAGATAAAAGGGATAAAAGTGTACTGTTTGCTCTTGCTATGAGACAGTAGGGCTATAAATATGTATTATTTGCTCTTGGTATGAAATAGAAGGGTGAAAGTGTATTATTTGCTCTTGGTATGGGATAGAAGGGGTGTAAGTGTATTATTTGCTCATGGTATGAGGTAGAAGGGGTGTCAGTGTAGTATTTGCTCTTGATATGATGTAGAAGGGGTGTCAGTGTAGTATTTGCTCTTGATATGATGTAGAAGGGGGTGTAAGTGTATTATTTGCTCTTGGTATATGGGATAGAAGGGGTGTCAGTGTATTATTTGCTCTTGCTATGTGGTAGAAGGGGTGTCAGTGTATTATTTGCTCTTGGTATGAAGTAGGAGGGGTGTCAGTGTATTATTTGCTCTTGGTATGAGGTAGAAGGGGTGTCAGTGTATTATTTGTTCTTGGTATGGGATAGAAGGGGTGTCAGTGTATTATTTGCTCTTGCTATGGGGTAGAAGGGGTGTCAGTGTATTCTTTGCTCTTGGTATGGGATAGAAGGGGTGTCAGTGTATTATTTGCTCTTGGTATGGGATAGAAGGGGTGTCAGTGTATTATTTGCTCTTGGTATGGGATAGAAGGGGTGTCAGTGTATTATTTGCTCTTGGTATGGGATAGAAGGGGTGTCAGTGTATTATTTGCTCTTGGTATGGGATAGAAGGGGTGTCAGTGTATTATTTGCTCTTGGTATGAGGTAGAAGGGGTGTCAGTGTATTATTTGCTCTTGGTATGGGATAGAAGGGGTGTCAGTGTATTATTTGCTCTTGGTATATGGGATAGAAGGGGTGTCAGTGTATTATTTGCTCTTGGTATATGGGATAGAAGGGGTGTCAGTGTATTATTTGCTCTTGGTATATGGGATAGAAGGGGTACCAGTGTATTATTTGCTCTTGATACGAGATAGAAGGGATGAAACTATGTGTCTGTGTATTATTTGTTCTTAGTATGATAAAAGGAGTATAAGTGTATTATTTGTTCTTAGTATGAGATGAAGTTGCAGGATATGAACAAATGGCTAGAGAGATTGCACGTTGCTCCTTTCGATCATTTTTTTTGCCTGGAATTTAACTCATTTATTGCCAGAGATGACTGCAATGCATTATTTAAAGCCCCTGCCCGTCACCCAATGGGTTAAGCAGAGAGTTATTTTAGAGACTTTCATCCCTCAGGGTTTAGATACAGAAGGGTTAATCCACGTTACTGCTGTTGTCCTGGTTAAATTCCTGCTCTACCGCTTCTCACTGTATTTATCTCACTTGGCAACTGGGATTATATAATTAAGTGAAGGTAGTTTTGAACAACACTCTAGTGTGTTTTCTGTATACAATGTTACATGTTTAGTAGCTGGGATATATTTATAGGATTAGTGTGACAACTTTGGGTTTTGTGTCATGTCCTATTTCCATTTTATATTCCTAAAGTGTACTGTATTCTCCAGAAATGATATATCATGTTATTTTTGCATATCTTTAAAGTTCTATATGCTCTGATGTAGTAAAGGGTTATGGTTTTACTTGTGATGCAATTATGTGTTCTCTGTACTTAATCCCGTTGATTCTAAGGCTTAAACTAAAGGTCTCTTCCCCAGCACAATTTTAACATCAGTGCTAAGTGGCTAGTGAAAGTAAATACATCTGATAAGATCAGACCAAAGAGGTTTGTCGATAAAAATACTAGCAAATCCCCACAAAAGAGGACTACCTGGAATAGAGGCATTCATGTAGTGTATGCTTTCATTAGCTCTTGTTGGGTTAAAGAAGTAAGAGGGCGCCCTCTACTGGTAAATATCTGAAAGTCAGCTACTATGCTCAGATGTATATATTGCCTACAAATTGTCAATGAATTTGAGAATTGGTTATCAAGTTCTGCAACAATTGTAATCTTTAAAATAAACGCATATAATGTCTAATACATACTGTATTTTCTGACTTTATTACTTAAAAGCTATATGGTCTTTTTAAATAAAATGTGTGCTATATGCTATACAATTGGCTTATGAAATATGGATGTTTTTCGATTTTTACATCATGATTTTGTAACAGTTTACACATTGTAAATGATTTTGAATAGATAAATGACACAAACTTGATGTGAGCAAAGTAAAGTGAAATGCAAAATTAAAAAAACAATATATCAATGTGTGTGTGTGTGTGTGTGTGTGTATATATGATTTACATATGTAGTTAAAATCCGTATCTCCTCTCTATAAAGGCAATAACTTTTGTTTGATATGAAGGCACAGAAAAAAAATACCAGATATTATTACTTACCCACCCTTTAGTATTTAGTACATTTACATGGATATAATTGGTGCAGACTTTCTGGTTAGGATACAAGTTAAAAAAATAATATATTATATATATATATATATATATATATATATATATATATATATATATAACATACACACACATATATATATATATATATATATATATATATATATATACACACACACACACACACACATATATATATATATACACACACACACATATATACACACACATATATATATATATATATATATATATATATATATATATATATATATATATATATATATATATATATATATATAACATACATACACACACAATTCTATCAGACATGCATACAGTGCCCCCTTTGCCTGAGTGTAGGTAATTACATGATGCATTTCTCTGCACTTTTAGTATTTATCAAATAGACTATAAAGAAAGCACCTTTTATCAAAGATTAAATTATATTCCATTTCCACATTAATTGTACAGAGACATATATCTAACATATATCTGTACACAAATCTATTTCTGTTATACTGTGTAAGAGCAACGCTACAGACACCTCCTAACAAGGATGCAAATGTTTGTGTAAAACAGACTGCATGCTGCTATGTTAAAATCTGGCAGGAAAGGGGATTCTGTTTTCCGACATCATAAAAAACATGCTGTTTAACCCATGGATGACAGAGGGGCGGTAACACTTTGGCAGCCAAAAAAAAAGCCCTTCACATTAGTCATTAGTCACTTTTAAAAGGGTGACACAATATCCCTAGAGGGTGTATTTTGCAGGTAGAGGGGACAGTTTACTAGATTTTTCACACTATTTTTGTTGCTTGCATTGGGCTGTTTTAGTAAAATGCAAAATGTACTTGCTAAAATATAACCTTTAATGGAATCTTAAGCATGTAAGTTACCATAACTGGAATTCCAGACTCAAAAAGCCTTTGTTCTTTCTCTTTGGCAAACTAACACATAGAACTGAAAATGTGGCACATTCTGTATGACAAACTGTGTTTATGTGACCTTTTCACAACCACTATTAATCAGCTTCCCAACTCATTTTGTACCAATATCTTGCCCATTATTTTGTAACCTGTAATATAATGTTTAACTATTTATGAACATACAGCTTTTAACTTTTTTTTCCAGCTAAATGTAATTTAGTTGTTCAGTAGCTATATCCTTCTTGCTATTTTTTTTTGTTCCTCATTCCACAAAAATGGTAAAAAAAAAAAAGTGCTTTATTACCAGTGCTTATATCATAATTATTGAAGTCACATTGATGATATTTTCCGATTGCTTTTTAGCATCATACAAATGACAGATACTTACCTATAGCCTCATTATCCTAAACTGCATGCCCTGCAATTTTTTTTTTTTTTAGTGTAGCTAATATTGATTTTGTTTTCATTATTGTTAATACTATTTTTTTAGCTTGGCTGTCAAAACAAAATGACCAGACCCTCTTCATTTCCAGTCTCAATAGATGCATTTTCTTCAACTGAGAAATGTTTCCTATAGTTCCTTCAGTATCCATCAAATATCTTTATATGTTTTTTAAGCCTGTTGCTAAGACTCCAACATTAATTATGAATCCCATGTGAACCTATATGACCTGTACGTTTTCATGAGCTAACTATAGCTACTTTTTAATGAGCAGTTTAAAATATATATTTTAGGATGAGTATGACCAAGTGGTTTAGCAAGAGCTGTCAAAAAGGAATCCTGGAACTGTGGTCAGAATCCTAGTAGCATATGCTCTTTGTTCTACAGGTATGGGAGCACTGGGGAGGGGTGGCACAGGCTTGGGCAGGAAATGGGTAGGATGCTCTTTTAAAGGAATATGAAACCCACAAATTTGTTTTGTGACTCAGAGCATACCATTTTAAAACATTTTTTCCAATTTACTATCAAATTTGCTTCATTCCCATGATATTCTGTGTTGAACAGATATCTAGGTAGGCATCTGGAGCACTAAATTGCAGGAATATTGCTGCCATGTAGTACTCTTGCAAATGGATAACATTTTTGCAAAACTGCTGCCATATAGTGCTAAGGAAATGGGCAGGCTCCTGCTTTTCAACAAAAGATACTAAGAGAACAAATACAATGTAATAATAGAAGCAAATTGCACTATTTGAATCATTAACTAATTTTATGGGGTTTCCCTTTAAGAAGTAAACTGCCATTACATGACTTCCTTGTTAGTAGTGGTTACTGAGTTATGATGTAGTAAACATTTTTTCGTATGTATATGTGTGTATGTATGTATGTGTGTATATATATATATATATATATATATATAGAGAGAGAGAGAGAGAGAGATACACAGAGAGAAGAATCACCATAGAACAGGCTAACGATGGTATTGAGCCAGTTGTTCGTTCCTGTGAGTGCATTTCTCTCTGTATGTATTTAGTCTCCCTATGGGAAAAAAGGGGCAACAAGACGTGGATTTCTTGCTCAGTGTGCTTAGCGGAATATGGCTACACCTCACTGACGGGGCCCAATGAAGGCCGAAACGATCGTCTGGGGTTGCTGTGTTCCTTGTTCAGAGAGGAATTGCCTGGTATTTCGGCGCTGGACTGATCGTAATAGGCGGGATCAGACTGATATACTACAGGAAAGTTCTACTCTGTGAAAAGCATTACTGGGCTAAAAGAAGCTGCACCCAGGTGGTAAACTTACCATAGAACAGGCTAACAATAGTATTGAGCCAGTTGTTCCTGTGAGTGTGCTTCTCTCTGTGTGTATTTAGTCTCCCTATGGGATAAAGGGGAATCCAGACGTGGACTCCTTGCTCAGTGTGCTTAGAGGAATATGGCTACACCTCACTGACGAGGCCCAATGAAGGCCAAAACGATTGTTTGGGTTGCTGTGTTCCTTGCTCAGAGAGGAGTGCACTTCTCTCTGGAGAGAGAGAGAGAGAGAGACATGAGTATTTATCCTGAAATACTGATTAACATCTGGTTGAAATTAATGTCAAATGGTTATCTGGGTGTTATGTGGCTGGGATAAATTATTTGGATGGAAGGCCAGTGAGGGCTGGGTCTGGGCTTCAGTTGATTTTTTTTTTTTTTTTTAACCTGGGGACAAGCTGTAAAAAGTTCTACACGTCAAGCATGGGTTCAAACCTGTGTGGCCCTTGTATGGTGGTTGTCCTGTTGATTATGAAAAAAATAATAATAAAAGATCACTACTGCCACTTCCACCCAATAATTTTGGATAGCAAACCTTTCTGTATTGTTGGATTATATTGATTATTCATGTTAGTGTACGAGACTAATAATTGTATATATTAGAGCATCAGCTTTTATATCATCATATGTCACCAGACACCACTCAAGCAGGAGTTGGATATCAGCCAGCAAAGTTAAGGAGACAGTTACACACTCCTAGGAGCAAGGAACCAATTAAAAGGCTGGAGTCAAATTCTAGATGCAGTATTACTTGACTAAATATACCTAAATATTAATCTTAAAACATGTAAAATATAAAATCTAACCCCTAGCAACATTTCTTGCTTGATGTAGAGAAGGATGTTCCAAAAAGAAAACACTGAACTAGGCATTATAGCCAGCAACCCAAGTTCAAATGCAAACACTTCATCTGAGCTTTAGACATAAAGAACAAATGTTCCTGCTTCCGTCTAGGTTTTTTTTATGAGATCTCGTGCAAAGGCACATCATTGTAAATCTTGTTGTTCAAGTGCAGATGCAAGCTTGTTTTGTGGTTGAAGTTGCCAAAGCCAAGTCTACTCAAGACATTGAAATATTAGTTGTCAAACTATTACATGCATTCTTCCTAGCTCCTGATAATCAGTCCTCAGAATTCTTTCTTGACATTTTGATAAATGTACATTTTTACACTATTACAGGTTGCAGTTTTTAGGTTCTTACTACAGCAGATCAATAGCATTACTTATTTATGCTTCTAGTAACTGAGATTTAATGTATGCAGCCAATATCAATGTGTTTCCCTTCAGGAGGTGCTGAGCTAAATCCATCAGCCATCCTCACTGGATATATATATATATATAGACACAAATTAGCTATAATCTGTGGGAGGATGTTGAAGGAATGAGTAATTTTGACTGTTCAAAATACAAGACTTTCTTTAGAATGTGTGAAAGCTCAAATATAGCTAGTTTTAATTATGGATAGAAAGTTGTTTTGTTTTTTTTTTTGGTTTTTTTAAATTGAGCAAAGTGTGAAAATTACAAAGAAACCCAATATGGGCTGGCTTTATTACAGAGACATAATTAGTTCTGATTCAGCAGGCAAGCCTTACTAAACTGTATGCCACCTTTCATTTACCTGCTCCAAGTAAAGATTTTTTTTTCTGCTTTGGTAGTGAGTGATCCTTCTAAGACCAGGCTGTTTTTTGTTTTTTTTTGTCACAGTGTTACAGAGCTGCTAGTAAAGGTCAGGATTTCTCGTCATTGTAAATATTCTTTTGAAAAAAATAAGCTTAGTTTGTTACCAGTTTGCCTGTTGTAAAGAGAAATGATTTAAATCATTGGTGAGCAAACCCCCCAATGAGTGCTGTGCCAACGTAATACTGTAAAATGACCCTGCATTCCATTGTCATTTTGGGTATATTTAATAAAGAACAATTATCTAATCATTTAATAAAAATGTAGATCAGGCCAAAGCCGATAACACTGCCACCCTTCTATAAGCCAGTACTCATATCAGATCTCATATCAGACCCCTAGCATTGCAGCTTCTTTGTTAGCCACATACATCAGATAAGACCCCTGACCCTTTGTAAACCACATACCCACAAAATACCTGAAATCAGACTCCTGGCCCTGCAGCCCCTCTTTAAACCACACACCTACAAAATACCTGAAATAAGACCCCTGGCCCTGCAGCCCCTCTGTAAACCTTATACCTACAAAAGACCTCAAATCAGACTCCTGGCCCTGTAGCCCCTCTGTAAACCACACATCTACAAAAGACCTCAAATCAGACCCCTGGTCCTGCAGCCCATCTGTAAACCACACACATACAAAATACCTCAAATCAGACTCATGGCACCACAGCCCCTCTGTAATCCACACACCTACAAAATACCTTAAATCAGACCCCTGGCTATGCAGCCCCTCTGTAAACCACACACCTACAAAATACCTTAAATCAGACCCCTGGCTATGCAGCCCCTCTGTAAACCACACACCTACAAAATACCTTAAATCAGACCCCTGGCTATGCAGCCCCTCTGTAAACCACACACCTACAAAAGACCTCAAATCAGACCCCTGGCTATGCAGCCCCTCTGTAAACCATACACCTACAAAAGACCTCAAATCAGACCCCTGGCTATGCAACCTCTCTGTAAGCCACACACCTACAAACTGCCTCAAATCAGACCCCTGGCCCTGCAGCCCCTCTATAAACCACACACCTACAAAATACCTCAAATCATACCCCTGGCACCACATCCCCTCTGTAAACCACATACCTGCAAAATACCTAAAATCAGACCCCTGGCCCTGCAGCCCCTCTGTAAACCACAAACCTACAAAATACCTAAATCAGACCCCTGGCCCTGCAGCCCCTCTGTATACCTCATACCTACAAAATACCTCAAATCAGACCCCTGGCCCTGCAGCCCCTTTTTAAACCTCATACCTACAAAATACCTCAAATCAGACCCCTGGCTATGCAGCCCCTCTATAAACCTCATACCTACAAAATACCTCAAATCAGGCCCCTGGTCCTGCAGCCCCTCTGTAAACCACATACCTATAAAATACCTCAAATCAGACCCCTGGCCCTGCAGCCCCTCTGTAAACATTATACCTACAAAATACCTCATATCAAACCCCTGGCACTGTAGCCCCTCTGTAAACCTCATACCTACAAAATACCTCAAATCATACCCCTGGCCCTGCAGCCCCTCTGTAAACCTTATACCTACAAAATACCTCAAATCAGACTCCTGGCCACTATACTCTCATCAGAAATCATATTAGATTCCTGGTCCAGCAGCCCCTCTAACATCAGATCTCAGATTAAACCCCTGACCCTGCAACCACTTTGACAGTTACCAAAGATAAATCAGATCTCAGATTAGATCCCTGGCTCTAAACTCTCTTATTCTTTTAATCCCTGAATTTTCTGCTGCATCTTTTACTTCCTAATGCACTCTGTAAATATGTGGACTAGCACCATATCACTGCTAAAGGCCACTGAGGGCTACATTCAGCACAACATAGGCCTAGTTTCCATTGATGTCGTATATTTGGGAAACTGGTGAAAAACACATTTATCGGGGGATCGTGGCTGGGCAGCACCGGGAGAGGGCGCAAATTCAGTGATCTCCATCCTGAGATTTTAAAACCTTAAACTATTCCTATCATCAAATAGTATGGACAGCTGAAAACTACTTGACCATCTGCATGAAAGCTTGCTGAACAAGAAAACACCCGACTTGGCGATATTTATATAATCTGAGGCCCTGTTACGCAGAAGCCTAGACACCCTCTCCCGGCTCGCCGAACATAACATAACTTCAGACTACATAATAACCAGTGTATAGTGAACATGGAGGTGACTCGTGGGATGTTGCATGATTTGTTGCAGAACCTCGATCGACAATTAGATCTTTGCTTTACTGACTTGTCAGACACACTAACATCGGTAATGAGGGGAGCGGCTAGCGATACTCAGGACAACGTGGTGTTAGAGGTCACACCAGAGGCGAGGACCCCGGAGCTTACATCATCATCATCTCGCCAACTCCCATGGCTAAACAACCATATCGCTATAGCTGGAGATATATACCAAAACCTGAATGACCTACTCTCCCCCGAGTGCGCCACACAGAGAACAGATAGAACAGCGGACAGGAGCTGCATAGCTGCGTCACTAAAGACTTTGCAAACTCCGATACCACCAGCTTCCACAGCTGATCCAGGCTATGCCAGTATTAGTTTGTACCCTCACCCAACACATACCTCAGGGCTCGTGCGGACAAACCAGCATTCATCTTACGCAGTTGCTTCAGTCCCAGCTGGGACAGCCTACACTCACTCAACAGGAGCTCCTAGAAGTAGCCGCGACTTAGAGCGACAGAGCTGTCACGACAAGAGAGCGCAGCGGCTGATTTTTTTCTGCTAATAAAGGTTCTGGTTCACACCACAGCACTTCAACTCACAGCGGAGATCTCACCTGATGTCCCTACCGAGATGTGGAATGAGCTCCGGCCTGCTTACAAAGGAGCGTTTGGCCAAATGGCTGTTGTACTGCTGTCATTACCCTTCATCGTAGCCAAGATCTCAGTGACGGCAGTGGCCGTGCTACAGATGAGACTGAAGGACACCTGCCTACAGAGTGGTAGTGACTTTCCCATGCAAAATCAGAAATTGGGAGTAGGTTAGATCGATCTCTCACTGGACATCTAAGCGACTAATACTTTCTATTACTTTTTATCCCTTATTGTAGATAACCATTGCCTCATTACCACTAGCTATATGCCCCTTATGCCCCTGAATGATTACATGGGTTATATTGGCCTCTCCTACCGTCACTTGCTTTTTACCATAAGTTAGTTTTGTGGAGGGTGCCAGGGCAGTATGGTCGCCAATTTGGTTCCAAAAGGTAGTAGAGAAATGTCCCATAGGAAATATATTACAAAATCAACTCGGATTAGTACACAATTTCTCCTACAACTGAGTATAGCCACCACTTAAGATCTAAAGCTCAATATCCTATATATCTATATAGACACTGTTACATATGTGCTGATTAGTAATGCTGGTTTAGGCTGTTCCACAATTCACATGCTATATGCTTATGAGGAGATGGAGAGTATATAGCCCCTCCCGCTGTTTTGGCACACAGCAGTCGATCCAAACTTCAGTATCTGTCTTATACCTCTAATACTAGACTATAGGTGACCATATTATATCTTTAAGGTTATAGAACTACCACACACATGGTTATTGCCATTTTCTTTCAGATTAGATATGAATTGGTATCCATTTATAAGCAACTAGACTGTTTAACATTTCTCTTTAGCCTACTGAAATGCATCATTTATGAACCCTCCATTGTATTGTAAATCATGTTATTTTAGCTTGAGCCACTTGTATGGCTATATTTAGTCTTGTTTAGTCCAATATTTTCTTATAAACAACAGATCGTTATATATGCTGTTCATAGCTAAAGTGTTTTGCTCTAGAATAAGATAAGGTAACACACTATTGAGACTCCCAGATACCAATCTCAGAAAGTTAAAGATCCCTTTGGTCTAGGATCCCCAAATCTACTAATACACCCTATCCCAACAGTTAAACGGGTATTTTATGAGTAAATAACATATGTATTTCTGACAGGGTTGCTGGGAGCTATAAGGAGCATGAGAGATCTGATGTTGATACTGCATTAACGCTATACTTGAAATACCTACCCCTTTAAATACTAATTTATTCTGGCATTATTCCCTAAGGATTAGGTATATTTTGTTTGTGTTTACCTATGTACTTAAATAGTTTATTATACCAGAGAAAATATTCTTCTTTGCATAGTTTGCTGTGTTACTGTTCTCTTTCCTGTTGATTAGTTTATAACCTGTTCCATATGTATGTTAATTAGACATCCACTCCTATATTATGCCTTGCATTTATAATACCACTTACTAATATAAGGATATCAGATTGATAAACTGGGACATCACTGTGGACACTCATACAAGCTATCAACATAAATCATCATCATGCTTATTGTGGAAATCAAGTATGACCCTCTTAGAACTTATGTCGCCTCTGTAAGTAGATAGGGACCTCCTACTATTGTGTATCTGACTCCACACATAAGTTAGCTCCTGCTTTCAATCTATTTTGATATAAAAAATTGTCTATGTCTTTGTGATAAATAAGAAACTAATCTTCCTTATCATAACTGAATGCTCCCCACTTGTAATCCTTAACACTAGTATGGTCATCTCAGATAGCCCCGCCCTCCCACCTCCCCCCTCTTTTCTAATAAGAGCGGCTCTAGCCCGCTGCATTCTTTTCCCCCTCTTCTACCTTTAACCCAAGAATAACCATCCTATAAGCTCCCTCCCCACAGCCTACTTTCGCTAGCTCATTTTAGTTCAAAAGTGGTCCCTCTGACTAGGGGAGGAGCATTTTCATTTTTGTCTTGTCTGTTTCCTCACATAATATAAAAATGAAGTCCCACCTACCTTTGCCCAGTCCAGTTAACCATGCAATGGCAGAACTTGGTCTAACTCCTTCATGATTTCCCCTTTTGGTAGACTTCAATACCGCATTGCGGACGACTGCAACTTTAGATAAGCCCCGTACACTATTGGGATGGCCCTAGTGCTTACCCAGCTTAGTTTTCTAGTTGATTAAGAGACTCTCCGCTATGTTGTTGTCCATAACATTTTAGTTCTGTTAATGTATGCCATATTTCTTTTTATTTTCTGTATTGTGCTGGACTGTGGATGAACCTTGATTGTTATGTTGGCTCATGACTTCAATAAAAATTATTTAAAAAAAACAAAAAAACACATTTATCTCCATTAAAGTCTATGGAGAATTTGTATGTTACCACCAGTTTCCACCTCAATGGAAACTAAGCCACAGGTTGTCAACCCCTTATCTATGTCTAACAAAAGCTGAACATCTCATTGTTTGTTTGTTTTTGACAACCATAGCTTCTGGCAGGTAGCCTTTTTCCATAATTATTTTGAGAATTCTCACTTTTGTGAGGTGCTTTTAAACTGTTATCTTTTATGAGTGACAAGGAATCTGAACAATATTAGCAGCACTTTGAATATTATTTATAGTTACTCTTTAAGGCTAAAAGTATGTGGATACTGTAACCATCACCTATATGAGCTTGTTGGACATTCCGTTCCTAAACAATGGGCATTAATATGAAGTTATCTCCCCCTTTACAGCTATATAAGCCTCCATTCTTATAGGAAGGCTTCCCACAAGATTTTGGAGTGTGTCTGTTGGAATTTGTGCCCATTTAGCCAAAAGAGTAGTTCTAAAGTCAGGTACTGATGCTGAATGAAAACGTCTGACTCTTAATCTGTGTTTCAATTCATTCCAAAGCTGTTTAAAGGGTTTGAGGTTAGGGCTCTGTATATGTCACTCAAGAGCCTTCACACCAGACTTGTCAAACCATATCTTCATAGACCTTGCTTTGTGCAGAGGGGCACAATTGTGCTTAAACAAGAAAGGGTCTTCCCCAAACTGTTAGAAGTACCCAGCAGCCTAAAATGTCTTTGTATCTTTTAGCATTAAGATGACCCTTTACTGGAACAAAGATGCCTATCCATACCCTGAAAAACAGCCCCAGACCGTTATCTCTCCTCCAACAAACTTTACAGTAGGCACTATGCATACGTGTAAGTAGCTTTTTCCTGGCATCCACCACACCATACCATAGTAAAGTGTTATTCATCACTCCATAGAACATGTTCGCACTGCTCCAGATTCCAGTGGTGGCATGCTTTACACCTCTCCAGCTAACACTTGGCATTGTGCATGTTGATGTGAGGTTTGTGTACAGCTGGGTAACCATAGATACCCATTTTATGACACACTTGATGCACAGTTCTTGTGATGATGGTCCATCAAGAAGCAGTTTGGAACTCAGTAATGAGTGATGCAACAGATGAAAGACATGTTTTAATGCTACATGCTTCATCACTCTGTGGCCCTCCTCAGTGAGTTTGCATGGTCCACCACTTTGTGGCTGGGCTATTGTTGCTCCTCAATTCTTCCACTTCATAGTAATATCACTTACAGCTGATTGGGCCAGATCTAGTAGGGCAGAAATTTCACTAACTCACTTTTGTCAAAGGTGGCTTCTCTTGACCGTGCCACATTTTAAGTCACTGAGCTCTTCAGTACCATTGTGCAGCCAGTGTTTGCCTACAGAGATTTCATGGCTATGTGTTGTATTATATGCAACTGTTAGCAATGGGTGTGGCTGAAATACCTAAACTCAATAATTATTAGGGATGTACACATACTTTTGGCCATATAGTGTATCTACCAATATGGTCTGTTTGAGAGCACAGTATGGTGTAAGAATGAATGGTTATTATTGGCTGGTATGAGGACTAGTTGTTTAGTTATTAACTTAAGAGGCTGAAATGGAAATTTAATTAAAAACCTGGTAAATAATGAATAACTGTAAGACATATATGATAATTGATGACTTCCCTTTTATCATATAACATAATGGCTCCCAACATTTCTTTGCTGAAAATTTTAAATCATGTGACATGTTTGTTGATTTGTTTTTGTTGTATGCTTGCAATACTCTAAATATCCCAAAAGATAATCAAATTATAATAAAATACTGAAGGTATATATAGGCAACCACTCACAATGTGTGTCCTTAAAGGGACATTAAGCACTAAATACATTTAATGCACCTCCCTACTAGGAATCGCAAAAGGTATCTGAGAGTTGCTGCATATGTGCAAACATATCCGCACTGGAATGTAGTGAAAGAGATTTCAAAATTGAGGCACCCATGACTACAGGGAGACAGGAAATAACCTCAATACTATGCTTGTAAATGTATTTAGTGCTTAAAGGGACAGTCTAGTCAAAATTAAACTTTCTTGATTCAGATAGGGCATGCAATTTTTAAAAAAACTTTCCGATTTACTTTTATTATCATTTTTTCTTGGTTTTCTTGGAATTCTTTGTTGATAGCTAAACCTAATTAGGCTCATATGATAATTTCTAAGCCCTTGAAGGCTGCCTCTTATCTCAGGGCATTTTTTACAGTTTTTCACAACTAGAGGGCTTTAGTTTATGTGTGCCATATAGATAACAGTGTGCTGCCAGCAGTTGAGTTTCCTATGAGTCAGCACTGATTGGCTAAAATGCATGTCTGTCAAAAGAACTAAAATAAGGTGGCAGTCTGCAGAGGCTTAGATACAAGATAATCACAGAGATAAAAAGTATATTAATATAACCGTATTGGTTATACAAAACTGGGAAATGGGTAATAAAGTGATTATCTATGTTTTTAAACAATAACTATTCTAGAGTAGGCTGCCCCTTTAATTTCCCTTTAAAAACCTTTAAAGACTTATAAGATCAAGCAGGGCATCTCAAGACATTTGTGCTGCCTGGGTCCATAAATAAAATGATACCCACCTATCGCTATCAACATTTAAACCAAACCATAGTTTGTAAGTAAAAGATTTAAAGGGACATAACACTCATATGCTAAATCACTTGAAACTGATGCAGTATAACTGTAAAAAGCTGACAGGAAAATATCACCTGAGCATCTCTATGTAAAAAAGGAAGATATTTTACCTTACAATCTCCTCAGCTCAGCAGAGTAAGTTCTATGTAAAAAGTTATACTCAGCTGCTCCCAGCTGCAGGTAAAAAAAATTAAAAAAATGAAGAAATGAACAGCAGCCAATCAGCATCAGCAGTGCTGAGGTCATGAACTCTTTTACTGTGATCTCACGAGATTTGACTTAACTCTCATGAGATTTCATAGTAAGCTTCCTTTACCTGATTGGTGAAATAATATGAGAGTGCACAATGCTCATCCCTTCTGCTGTCCTAGGACAGACACACTAAAATGCTGCTTAGAAATCCTTTACAATGGGAGGTGGCTACTGAGGAACTTTTGAGGTAAAATATTTTTCATCTCTATGTAAAAAACTTTTTTACATAGAGATGTTCAGGAGATATTTTCTAGACAGCTTTTTACAGCTATGCTGCATCACTTTCAAGTGTTTAAACATTTGGGTATTATGGCCCTTTAAGTTCAGCAGATTGCTCTTTTACATAAGATCAAGCTCATACCAAGCTTACAAACCCTATATAAGACTAATTTATCTTAAAAACAAATGCACTGTTAGCCAGAACATGCGCTCTCTATGTGCCACCAGTGTTCAGCGGTCCCACCTGGTCTCATTATAGACTGGCCCTGAGATCAAGGTAAGATGCTAAAAGTGTCTTTCCCATTCAGCTCTTGCTCAGTGAGGTTATCCCAACTCCCTTATGGATATGACATTTGTAACATCTCTGCTAGAGTGGAAAAATCTGATGCAATAGTACCAACCCCGTTCATTCTACACGAGGCACCACCTCTTCCCTTTGTTTACTTCTTTGCATATGAATTTTAACCCTTTGTGTAGCAGAACCCACAGGACTGAACATGTTAACAGGCTTCTAAAGGACAACTGATTAACTTTCGCTGATATAAAAGATCCATCATTTGTGTTTGTATTAGTCTACAACATGCTACAAAGCAGTTAAGTCCAAAAAAACCCCAAAACTGAATATCCCATAAAATGTTTAACTATGCAAAGAAAACTAATAAATCATAAAGTAGTGTATTTCATTTTGCTTCAACTACAATTTAATTTAGATTGTGGTTTTTCCTCTGCCCCTGAGAGGCTGGAATGCTTCTGCGAGGTCTAGGACCCTGACCCTACAACATTCAACAAAAAGATTGCTTTATCAGTGCAGGAGCTTATTTATACCTGTAGCTAACTGGCGATAAGATAGATATATATGCAAGAGGATTTCCAAGGGGGTATATCTCTGAACTGTAAAACAATGGAGTTTAAACATTTTATTATATATGCAAATACTTTCCAGCATATTGCTTAGTTGCTTCTTATATATACATAATGCATACATTAAAGTGACTGCTGCTGAGCCAATTAGCAATGGTAGTCCCAGAAACCAGCTGTGCAACTTCTTCTGCTGATTGGTTCAACATCAGTTTTCTCTCAGGACCAGAAGTTCTCTGTGGTTCACAAGTGGTAAATTAAACCAGGGCTCGACAAACGCAGGAGCCAGGGAGTCACTGGCTCATATAAATTTACCCATGATCCCTAACTTTTTGTGTTTTTTTTTTCTTTTTTTCCCCTATCTATCCTATCTATCTATCTATCTATCTATCTATCTAGATAGAGAGCTATCTCTCTCTCACTCTTTAGCTATATAGCTATATCTATCCAACCTATCTATGTATCTATCTATCTTTCTATCTATCTATCTATATATCTATCTATCTATATCTCACTTTAGCTATATAGCTCCTATCTATCTATCTATCTATCTATCTATCTATCTATCTATCTATCATCTATATCTATCTATCTATCTATCTATCTATCTGTTTCTCTATATGTATGTACAAATACCAATGTCTGGCTTCTAAATTTCTAGATTTTCGACCCCTGATTTACACTATGTGTTAAACAGGGGTTAAATACGCAGAGTTGCAGGTTTGCAAGTGATAAAATTACATACTAACAAATTATAACATCTGCATTGAAGAACTTTTTAGGGTTTACAGTGAAAGGAAAACCCAAAATGTTCTTTCATGATTTGGATAGAACATACAATTTTAAACAACTTTCCAATTTACTTCTTTTATTAAATTTGCTTCATATTCTCTCGTTATCTTTTTTGCTGAAAGAACAGCATTGCACTACTGGCAGCAGCTAGCTGAACACATATAGTCAGCCAATCACAAGAGACAAATGTGTGCAGGCACCAATCAGCAGCTAGCTCCCTCTAGTGTAGGATATTTTTTTTTCAACAAGGGATACCAAGAGAATTAAGCACATTTTAAAATAGAAGTGAATTTAAAAATGTCTAAAAAATGACATGCTCTATCTGAATTATGCAAGGCTAATTTTGACTTTCATATCCCTTTAATAAGGGGTGAAATTACCATTGGTGCAGCAGGTGCAGTGGGGGGCACAGCAGCCAATCTATACATAAGTGTGTGCAGAATGTGTACAATCCTAAAGCAGGCGAGACTTTGATTAGTGCAGTTTGCACCAGGGCGCTCTGTTGAGTAGATCCGCTACTGGGTATAATGTCCCTTTTTATGTTCCTATATTTCTACGAATATTAGAATTACAAGACACTTTGTTGAGTGAGAGTACAAGAAACAACCTTATTTTAATTTATTTTGCAATATAGAGCTTTTCGGGTTTACTTCTTTTTTTTTTTTTAGCAGGAAACCTCTCATTCCACATAGCTTCTGCCTCAGAATAGAAAGAATTTGCTAAAAAAAAAAAAAAAAAAAAAAAAGTGGAAATATCCTTTTAATGGTATAATTACTAAAATTGATGTGTTTTCAAAGATTGCCCTAAGCACTCCATTTTTTTTTACTTAAAAAAAAAAAAAAAAAAAGACTTATTTTGCTCAGTAATTCCTAAACAAGCCCTCTCTGTTTTGTCAACTGTAAATTGCCCCTTGAAAACTGCTTCTTGAAAAGATGTTTTTGAGAACTTATTTTTTCCTGTTTATGCCAGCGAAACCTAAAAAAAAGTTGCAGTAGCTAATGGAACATTTTCAAAACAAGAAAAAGCTACAAAATAAAATAGTATTTTGCAAAGAAAAACATGGGGAGATTTGTAACCTTTATTATGTATATAAAACAGAATGTTTGAAACCTAAGCCTTTTAAATAGAAAGTATTTATAATATATTTGCAGGGCATTGCATTAGATCTGCAAATAAATTTAAATGTTTTTATATAAAATGTAACCCTGTCATTTTGTTTGCAAAATTTACAAGGTTTTGAAAAATCAATAGCAGTTAGTCTTGAAAAGCCTGGTTGTTGGTCTCTTTTGCTGTGGTCAGCTAGAGACAGAAGTAAATGAGATTGTGGTCTGATATAAGTAATCACTGCTTAGAATATTGCAGGGTCACATAAATGTCCCCATACTTAAAGTGATAGCAAACTTTACCCTTTTTAAAATAAATCCGGAATGTTAGTGATTCATTCATTAGTTGTAATGAAGATGCGCTGTAACTTATTTTTCATATAGATATAAAATTCAAATAACCCGTGCTCAGCCGGCCACTTCAAAAGTACATTTTTCTGTGATCTAATGGTTTGTTGTCCAATCAGCGTTCTCCCCATATGGCACTTTTGTTGTAACTAGAGCGCTGATTGGCCAACAATTCAAACGGTTAGCTCACATAAAAATTTACTTTTAAAGTGCGTGGTGGAACACGGGGTATTTGAATATTATATCTATATTAAAAAGTAAGTTATAGCGCATCTTCATTACAACTAATGAATTAAACTCCATCTAAAATATCCCAAACATTACAGATTTGGTTTTATAAAGGGGAGTGTTTACCATAACTTTAACCTTTTAGCACCGCTATGGCGTTGTATTCCGTCCAAACAGCGCCGGGCTTTAGCGCCGTAGGACGGAATACAACGTCATAGCTGTTTTGTTGTCCTGAAGCCAACAGTGCTTCCTGGATGTGATTGCAGTCTGGAGGGCGTGCCTAGCGTCATAGGGACGCCCCCCTGACCCGATCCCATCATTGAAATCTTGCGATTGCGTGCACGATTGTGGGATTTCAATTTGTTTACATCGGAATGTTGTTCCGATGTAGACAAATGAACCCCATCATCAAAGGGATAATCCCTTTATTACCCATTCCCCAGTTTTGCATAACCTACACAGTTATATTAATACACATTTTACCTCTGTGATTACCTTGTATCTAAGCCTATGCAGACTGCCCCCTTACCTTAGTTCTTTTTACAAACTTGCAATTCAGCCAATTAGTACTGACTCATTAATAACTCCACATGAGTAAGCACAGCTATGTATATGACACATGTGAACTAGCACTGTCTACCTGTGAAAAGATAATATAATACAGTTACACTGAGATAAGAATTGGCCTTCAAGGGCTTAGAAATTAACTTAGAAACCTACCTAGGTTTAGCCTTCACCAAAGAATACCAAGATAACAAACCAAATTTGATGATAAAAATAAATTGGAAAGTTGTTTAAAATGACATGGCCTATCTGAACCATGAAAATTTAATTCTGACTTGACTGTCCCTTTAAGAATAACGGTAGCACTCCAGCCTGGAGTGGGAGCAGAACATGCACTGTTTGGGAGCAAAATATTTGTTTCTGATTTTGTTTTACTTTTTTTTACTAAACATTTTATAGGGAATTACATTTTGAGTGAAATGTCCCTTTAAAAACATACTAGGGGGCCGTTTTATCATTTGTCAGACTGACATGATCCGCTGTAGCGGATCATATCCGCCCGATATCGATAAATGCCTACAGCATACGCTGTCAGCATTTATCACTGCAGAAGCATTTCTTGGGAAATGCTTGTGTAATACCGCCCCCTACACATTTGTGGCCAATCAGCCGCTAGCAACGGGTGTCAATTAACCCGATCGTATCCGATCGGGCTGATTGCTGTCCGCCACCTCAGAGGTGGCGGACGAGTTAAGGAGTAGCAACCTTATGACCGCTGCTTCTTAACTTATGTTTCCGGCGAGCATGAAGGCTTGTGTGGAAACTGCTGCATTGGCAGCATAATAAATTGGCCCCCATATCGCTTTTGCAACTTAGCCCTACCACTAATAATTTGCTTTATATGCATATGGGCATGTTTGTGGTACCAAATGCTACTTTTTAAAGCATAGGTATCCTTCTTCATACAAACAATAAGTATAAGCAAGAGAGTAAAATCGCTTTGATTTGGCAAGGCATGCAACATAAAATAAAGGATATTCATGATTGAAATTATATAATACTTTAACATGCTCAAACAATTAGAGCTGTGATCTTCATGGGCATTCTCAGATTCTTTTCTGGGGGAGGGGAAATGGATAGCAGAAAAATAAATAAAACATTTCTGAACATATTGATGTAAAGTTGCATGCTGTAGACATAATGCATGAGTCATAAATCATTTTAAAAATGGTGGCATACTGGCATCTAAAGAGTGACTCAAATTGCTGATTATCCTTAGATTTAAGGAACAGAATTCTAGAGGTGAGCATTTACCCCCTGTTGCTAAAACCCCCAGACACCCATATACTTTGTTAACATGAAGAATGTAACACATATTTAACATAATGTGAAATGCACCTTCTGTGCAAAACTAAAAGGGTTAAAACTTAAACATTATGTTTAAACTCCTAGCACAATCAAGGTTTTGATCAACGCACAACATGGCTTAATCCTGTCCTGTACAGAGTGAATCTCCATATTAAATTGTAAATTATATCCTTCTGGAACTCCCATGTAGGTCTTCAGAACCAGGGCGCATGGCAACAGATAATTAGCAAACGCTTCTTGGCGGGGACAGGAATAGTGACATGTAGGGAATGCATAATGTTACAGGGACAGCACTCACACTGAGACTGTCAGTATGGTTAATTGTAAATGACTTGTCATACTTGATTTGCATATGTTACATAAGTAATAGCGCTTATCTAGTACCCTACTTGATCACCCAACCATTCTGTTTTAATTTTTCCATATTTTATTATGCCATTCCCATTATCTAATAACTATTAATAGTTGTGTTTTTTTAACCTCTTACTGTTTATATCTGGCAGCCATGAGGTTAAACATAGATTTATAATATTTATTAACATTTTGTGATCCTTAGTTTACAGTTTTTTTATTTATTTATTGTTTAACTCCCTGTTCCTCTTGCACCGAACAAATGTTTTGCGCCCCATGGCAACAAGAATCTCATCAGTATGTCAAACGAATGGGTAATCTAGGCATGGCTAATTAATACAGCTGTCATCGGTAGACCACACTCATACAGCTCCTGCCTCAGTGGCAGCTGCAATAATTCACTAGTATATTTGTAGTATTGTGAACTATTTTATGCTATCAAGCAACACAAAAACTCTTAATCTTGTAGAATCAGGATGGACCTTGGAGTCTTGAAGATTATGCATCAGGTAGCCTAGATATTTTAAAAATGTATTAAAGTTTTTTTGTTTTGTTTTTTAAACATAGTTATTCTGAAGTGGTGGCAAAAAAACTATTTAAAATGTATTTATGTTTGCACATAATGCATAAAAACAAAAGGATGTTTTAGTGATCATAGAATAATCTGCTCAAAAACAAATACGCCTTGAACTACCCTCTCTTAGATGTAACAAGCCTCATTAAAAGTGGTAGATAGAGGATGACAAAAAAAAAAAAAAAAAATTCCAGTTTAATTGCATCATGAAATTTTTAGCTTTCTTTTATAAGCACACTTTCTGAGGCACCAGCCCCTACTGAGCATGTGCAAGAGTTCACAGTATAAATGTAAATAAGTCTGTGATTGGCTGATGACTGTCACTTGGTACAGGGGTACAGGGAAATAATTGGAAGCACTGAAAATTGGAAAAAAGCAATCCACAGCTCCTTTGAAATTCTTTTAAAAATATGGTGTTTTTTTAAAACTGTTGAATAATGAATTTTAAATATTTTTACTGGAATTACTATTTAGCCTGTCACTAACAATGACATGCTTGTTTAAAATAAAAGTATTATTAAAACATTTCAACAATTTATTACATTTGCCATATAAACTCATAGCAACCCCTATAAAGATCAATGCACTGCTTGTAATGGTATTTTATGTCTCGGAGAGAAGGGTATCAATCCTAATTAATCGAATAAAAGTGCTTCCCAAGAAATATATTGGTTATGAGTTGTATTCCCTCAATTATTATTTATTTATCCTTAACAGGTTGCTCAGCACTGGTTAGTGAAGAGTCAGATAAGCTGCACTGCATAACATTAAATGACTTCATCTTTATCAAACAAGGCTCATCGCTATAGATAAAAATAATGGGATTATTTTTAAAAGAGAATTTACAATCTAAAAAAAACTTGTAGTAACAAAGAAATTGATTGGATCTGTTGACAGGAGTTATATCTGTATTTAAAGGGACATGAAACCCAAAATGTTTCTTTCATGATTTAGCTAGAACATACAATTTTAAACAACTTTCCAGTTAACTTCTATTATCAAATGTTCTTCATTCTCTTGGTATCATTTGTTGAAGGAGCACCAATGCACTACTGGTTTTTAACTGAACACATGGGTGAGCCAATGACAATAGACATATATATATGCAGCCACCAATCAGCAGCTAGAACCTAGGTTCTTTGCTCCTGAGCTTTCCAAGATAAACCTTTCAGCAAAGTATAACAAGAGAAGGAAGCAAATTAAATAATAGAAGTAAATTGGAAAGTTGTTTAAAATCGTATGCTCTGTCTAAACCATGAATGTCTAATTATGACTTTACTGTCCCTTTAATGGACGAGTTTAGGATACATATATTTCATAGCATGAGAGCTTAGCTGAATAATCATTTGTACAAGGACTAATCTTATGCTGTCCAGAAATGATAGGCTTGCATGGAGCATGCAATTTTAAACACCTTTTCTCAAATTTGCTTCTTACTCTTGGTATCCTTTGTTGAAGAAGCTGCAATGCACTACTAGGAGCTAGATAAACATCTCAGGTAAAACAATTACAAGAGATACATATTTGCAGCCACCAGTTAGCAGCTAGCTCCCAGTAGGGCATTGCTGCTCCCAAGCCTACCTAGGTATGCTTTATAACAAAACATTCCAATACAACAAAGTAAATAGATAATAGATTTTAATTGGAAAGATATTATAAAATGTATGAATTATCTCAACCCTAAAAAGTATAATTTTGACTTTACTGTCCCAAAATTAAACTTGCATGGTTCAGATAGAGTTTATAATAACAATTATAATAAATACTTTCTTGTTATCCTTTGCAGAACACCATACCTAGGTATGCGCAGGAGCATGCATGTGTCTCGAATACAATTTTTATAACTTCACATGCACTAGTGCCATAAAGTGCTCAAGCCACGTGCACACTCCTGAGTTTACATAGGTATGCTGATCTACAAAGGAAACCAATGTCTATTTTTAAAACTGTATGCTCTATGTGAACAATGAAAGTTTAATTTTGATTTACATGCCCCTTCCTTTAGAGTAGAAGAGAGTTCTAGGCATGGAAATAAGTCTTTAATAAGCCATTGATAAGGTGTAAAAGCACTATCAAGTCAAACATGTAGGTAAAATCCCATTTGGGAACCGTAAGAGGTTGGTTGTGAGAATGCCAGTGCATATGTCTTACTGACTGTTTCCTGCTGACTAGCTTACAAGCAGTTCTTTGCAGTTCCTGGGTGGGGCTTTATCTATGTGCTTAACCTCTTTCTGAGGATTAAACACATAGAGTTCCAGGGTAAGTAGTGAAACAAATTACCTGCAATTTTTCCTCAACAATGTCCCTTTAATGTGGTTCTATAAGTACTAAAATATTATTATTAAAATATTGCATCAAATTTTTAAAAACCTAATTTCATAAACCATTATCTATCTATCTATCTATCTATCTATCTATCGATCTATCTATCTATCTATCTATCTATCTATCTATCTATCTCCAAGATAAGTAAGCTATCTCAATGGACAAGTAAAAATGTTGGAGTTTTTTCTGTCTAACATTGAGTGACCTAATCAACTTTTCCTCTAGATTAGTAAACTATAATGGTTTATTGATTTATTTTGCATCTTTGCAAGAATGTATAAGATTGCTACGAATATTGTTGCCAACACTGCTGCCATAAAACATGTGCACGCTCTTGAGACTTTGTAGATTTACTCTTCAAGAGAGGATTCCAAGAGAACAAAAGCAAATTGAAAAATATCATACTGTGTTTAAGGAGACAGTAAAGACTCAAAGAGGGCAAGTAATTAAAGGCTATTTCTTAACAGTGCTAAGGCATAAGATGCGAGGAGTAAAAATTATTATTATTCATTTAGTTTTAAAAAAAATGTCTTTTGTTTTCTTGTAATTGTAAAATTGTATATGCCCTTTTGTAAATATCCTCTGCAGAGAATACATGCAGGAAATAAAGCATAACTTCACTAAGTGCTTTCAGATTTCTCAACTCTAAGGTCATAAATGTAAAAGACGGAATTAGTCTAACCTTAGTTACACTGTTCTTCTACTATAGCTCTAATATAAATGAGTGACTTCTGGACAATGTGAAATGATCTTACAAAACTACTAGAATGTCAATTAGAACAAAGCTCAGTTTAACAGTCCTACAGCATCTATATCATATAACACAAGCACCGTTATAGCAGCCGTACTAGATAACATGCTGTGAATAATTCAGCAGGCAGTTTGGATGAACAAAACATCAACTGATCTGTTTATCAATCTATTATAAAGTTGAATTGGGGATTTGAGGCAGTTTGCTATGTGTCTAAGTAACCATTTTTGGCTTTTTCATAAATGGACAAGAACCTGAGATTCTTTATTAAAAAAAAAATCTCCATTTTAAAAGGGCATGGAGTTCAAAAATTAAACTTTCATGATTCAAATAGAGCATGCAATTTTAAATATCTTTCATTTTGTATGCTTAGTTGAAACTTGGCTTCTTTCTTTGACAGAATATCTAGGTAGTCTCAGGAGCATGCATTTGTCTTCACACTATATGGCAGTGTTCAAGACACATACACAGATGGAGCTATGTTTCAACTAACTATTTCAAGTGGTGCATCTAAAAATAGTATTTTTTATTTTTTTTTAATTGTTCATTGTGCACTGTATCTGAACCATAATAGATTAATTCTGTGCCCCATTTTCAGGTAACTTCATGTAATAGACACTACTATAAAGAAGAATATGCACAGATACTAATCTAAAAATCCAGTATAAAACTTTTTAAAAACTTACTCAGCAGCTCACAGTTTAGCACTGTTGATGAGGTTAGGCTGGGACACCCAGTTAAAGGGGCTGGGAAATCAGGAACAGCAGACACTCCCCCCTTCTCTGCAAATGAAAAGACAGATTATACAAACAGGAGCTGCAGGAATCTGTAGCCATCAGTATACATCTAAAACATTGGGGCTTGGTTAGGAGTCTGAAAATCAGCACAATGTTATTAAAAAAAATAAGGAAACATTGTTATAAAAACACTCTTACATGGATCATCTACAAAACATTTATGCAAAGAAAAATCTAGTGTACAATATCCCTTTAAGTATTAGAACGATTCCTGCACTTTTCTTTTCCAATGAACCACCTTAAAAATAATTATTTGTACTTCCATAACAGAATCTTTTGAATATGTTACGATTTCCAAAAGTGCCATCTAATTCTGCAGCACTTTAGGAAATAGTGTACTGAGAACACAAGGTTATGAGAAAAGACCTATTCAGAGTTAAGTTACGAGTAGAATAGTTGCCTATCCTAAGCCGTTTTCATTTGCTTCTAAATTTGCCCCTTTCGCACTTTCAAACCGCACCACACAAGGTTCTCTTTGCAGCAGGCATATATTTCTTGGTCCCTGTGTATATATAGGTTTGTCACAAATAACGTACTGAAGAGTCACTTATTTGAAGCGTGTTTATATAGAAACAGACATGTTTGCTTTGTTAACATTTGTAAAATATATTCTTGACCTTGCACATTTCATTTTTAAAGGGACGCTCTAGTCAAAATTAAACTTTCATGATTCAGATGGAGCAGCAATTCTAAACAACTTTCCTATTTACTTCCATTAACAAACTGTGCACAGCCTTTTTATATTTACACTTTTTGAATCACCAGCTCCTACTGAGCATGTGCAAGAATTCATAGTATATATGTATATGTATTTGTGATTGGCTGATGGCTGTCACATGATACAGTGTAGTAGAATTAGATATAACTTTGAAATTTGCCAGAATAAAATCTACTACTCATTTGAGGTTCAGACTAAGTGCTATTGCGTTGTCTTTTTATTGTGTATTTGTTGACTATATTTTTTTTTTAAAGAGACAGTAAATGTTGTTTCTATTAATGATTGGAACATATAAAACCATACATTTAAAATTGTTCATGTACCATTAAATGTTTTTATATTGCAAATATAATTATTGTAGAATATTTAATTCTACTATTTTTGGAAGTCGCCACTAGAAAATGGTAGTTGGGAAAACAGTTTAATTTTTTATTAAACAAAAAACAAAACAATTATAATATTTAAACATGATGAAATGGTTTGTTGTTGCCTGAAAACAGTGACATAAAATCAGTTTTAAAAAATTGACACTAATACAGTGGTATCAGTTATGTACTTCCTACTAATTGTGATTGACTGATTGGTACTTCCTGCTAATGACCATTGGCTAATTGCTACTTCCTACTAATTCTCATTGGCTGATTAGTACTTCCTGCTAATGACCATTGGCTAATTGGTACTTCATACTAATTGTAATTGGCTGATTGGTACTTCCTGCTAATGACCATTGGCTAATTGCTACTTCCTACTAATTCTCATTGGCTGATTGGTACTTCCTGCTAATGACCATTGGCTAATTGGTACTTCCTACTAATTCTCATTGGCTGATTGGTACTTCCTGCTAATGACCATTGGCTAATTGGTACGTCCTAATAATTGTCAATGGCTGATTGGTACTTACTGCTAATGCTCATTGGATTATCAGTATATCCTGCTAATGTTTATGTACAGTTGCTGCTATTTTATCTCAATAGTCTAAAAAATACTGTGTTTCTTTAACCCATTGTCATGATTTCTGTACATTGTGGCATTTAAGTTTACCATCCCTGATGTGTTCCTTCCAGTCCCAGTCATAGGTCATTTTATTTGTCCTTAACAACCCCTCCATTCTTAAGAGAACCAAGTGCATGGCAAATGTCACCTTCCTACTTATCTACCAATTAAAGTATTGTGTCTCTCATTGATCTTGTACTGATTCCACTACATTTTGTAAGCTCCTAGAGAAAGGCTTTTTGTGTCCTGTTGTTTCTATTATTGTGACTTCTAACATTTTCCTTTTTGTGTTCTTGTAATCTATGGTGCAGATCTACAAATTTTGCTGTCACTCTATAAATAAATGGAAATAATAAGATATATCAGCTGTGCCAAAAAGTAGTGACTTGCAGGTTTATTCTAAAGCAAATAATCCTTTCTATAAATGACAGGTTAACCTTTATCATTTTGATTTGAAAATTTAGCAGATAACATATTGTCAGTGAACTACATTTGATTAATAAGATATATATATATATATATATATATATATATATATATATATATATATATATATATATATATATATATATATATATATATATATATATATATATAAATTGAGTTATGCATTAAGTCCCATATCCATGGAAAACATGGTGGGGGAGGGGTTCAATTTGCATAATAATGACAGGTTAGATTTTGGCCATCACTGAGACAAATTAGCTGAGTTTTCAGAATATTAGCATGCAAAGCCCTTGGTGTCTTCCTTCTCAAATCACCTATTTTAAAGGAAATAGATAAAGTCATTTTAAAACCCATGAAATGAAAGGTAAAGGGGCATAAAATACATCAGGGGTGGACAGCTAGTGGCCCATGCAGTCTTCTGCAATAGACTAATTTTTTAAAAAGCAGAACTAAAAAATATGTACTATGGGGACATCTGGTGGGTGGGCACACTGGGCAGACATGGTTGCAACATCTCAAAATATCGCTCTTTAGTGGAGAAGAGCAAAGAGAGAGTACCCTGAAACCTTACCTAAATCTGTCCTTCTGCAATTGGACATTTTTAAGAAAACTATTATTATTTGTGTATTTCAATAGCCATAAATTTTATATGCGGCCCGTAAAACTTCTAAAATATTGATGTTTAGACTCCATGTGTTGGGAAGTTAGCTATCACTGACATACATTATAAAAAGTAATATGTCGGTATACATAAATAGTAATAATGTTCAATGTATGTGCTTTAGAAAATCCTTTAAAAAATTTTGTTTGGTTTTGTTAAAAAATTAGTTAAAATCTCAGATGATTAGCCCTCCATTCCTCAAGCTCTTAAAAGGACATAGAAGACAAAATTAAACCTAAGTCTACCTCTGTATACTAGTAAACTGCCTTATATGCCCTAACATACCCACTCTGTTGCTTTGCCCTTTGGAGCACACACTGGCACAGCCATTTGTCACTTTTTTTCATACACTATGAATGTGCTCTCCTGCATATGTATCATCATATAGACTCTTGTGCCAACCAAGGGGTTATGTTTTTTGGGACAATGGGCATTACACCCAGCCTGTGCATCCCCTGCATACCTGAGCAGGGTGATGTGACACAAGCTCCGTAACCTTACCAACTCTGCCTAGGCTAAAAGTTTCCTAACAACCAGAGATGTAGGGGTCTGAGCATGCAGATCTTCTGAGAGGGGTGAATTTGAGTAGTTAGCAGAGTTTGAGAAGAAGCCAAGTAAGGAGCAGGTAGTTATGGTGCAAAGTAGAACACTCAGCCACAATCTGCCTCAGTTATAAATATTCTGGGAGCCAGGGAAGCAACCCCATCATACTATTGGGTTTTATATCCCTTTAAAAGCTCTGATCTTATTTTAGAATTGTATTTGGATACATACTGGTTTAACATCAAGTTGTCAATACACAAGAGAGAAGCAGGCAGTTGTCCATGTTTTTTTTGTTATAACATCTGCATGAAGAATGAGCCATATGTAAATTTTCTTTGTTCAGGTGTATTTTTGGCTAAGCTATGTGCTATTTAGAATTGTTGAGCTGCAAAACATTGAAATACTGAGGTTGATTATTAGTTTGAAAGAAAATAAAAATCATGGCTTTTAAATATTTGTATATATACCACTTTTATGTCAGCTTACCTGAACATGTATAACCAGTCATTCATTTTCTAGTAAGGCTAGGGGCTTAAACATTATCCGCAGGTCTTAATCCATACTGTATTTCCATCTTCCTTACGATGCAACATTTTGAGCAACCTATAGCAAGCACTTAGCCTCATGTGACATGGGCCTAGGAGCCTATAAAACGTGGATTGAGGGGATTTAAAACTTTAAAGGGCCAATTAAGAAGGAAGAAGAGAGAAAATAGGGTGCCTATAAACTTTTCAGAGAGTGAAATTCTCCCCATATAACCATGGACCTTTTTCCCAAATAAACTGAAATATATGGCTTTGCAACATTCATATGTAATCTGCAAATTAGGTTGATTTTTTTTTTTTTTTGCAGAATTGAGCTAAAATTCAAAATTGAATCCCTCATAAACTCTGAGATTATCAATAGTGAGTAAAAAAACTGCAGTGGATGAGTAAAACAATTGTTTTAGTTTCCTGTATGCAACATTGAATTGACTTAAAGGGACACTGAACCCAAATTTTTTCTTTCGTGATTAAGATAGAACATGCAATTTTAAGCAACTTTCTAATTTACTCCTATTATCAAATTTTCTTCATTCTCTTAGTATATTTATTTGAAAAGCAAGAATGTAAGTTTAGATGCCGGCCCATTTTTAGTGAACAACCTGGGTTGTCCTTGCTGATTGGACAATACCAATAAGCAAGTGCTGTCCATTGGTCTGAACCAAAAATTTGCTGGCTCTTTTGCATAGATGCCTTCTTTTTCAAATAAAGATAGCAAGAAAATGAAGAAAAATTGATAATAGAAGTAAATTAGAAAGTTGCTTAAAATTGCATGCTCTATCTGAATCATGAAAGATTTGGGTTCAGTGTCCCTTTAAGTAACTTTTCTCCCCTGACTAATATACTATAGTGTTGTGTATGCGTATCAGTGTTAAAGCGACATGAAACACAATTCTTTTTTCATGATTAAGAGAGCATACAATTTTAAACAACTTTCCAGTTTACTTATATGACCAATCTTCCTTCATTCTCTTGGTATCCTTTATTAAAGGTGCAGAAATGCCCGATTCGGTGTGAGCTGAAAATATTAGTAAGCCAATGATGAGAGCAAGAGATGACATCTCCACAATATTTGTAATAAAATTACATATATTGTGGAGATGTCATCTCTACTATTTTCCGTTAGTTTATTTAGCCCCTGATAGCAATATAAACATTGGATCGGATTGTCATAGGCACTTGTTTACCTTCACAGACTCATACCCTATCAGCAATAGCTGCCGCCCACTTCACAGCATGCCGTATTACACCACTGCTTATTTGAGAATACGTAAGCTGGATCCAACCACTTCCATTGGGTTTTGAGGGGGTGTGGCACTCAGATTCAGTTCCAATTGGCTATGTTAGTGATCAATAGTGTTTAAAAGGCAGCAGCCTCTTCGGCTTGTTCATTGTTTTCAACATTGAGAAAGGCCGGGTAACGTCCGAAATGCGTTTGTTGCTACTTTCACCATGTAGGTCACTCCTGTCATCTGAAGCCGACGCTTCCAGTTATCGGACAGGAAACAGGGAGTGACCCACGGTTTTTTTACTGTGTGTGGGTATATTGTAATTGGGTAAGGGCTTCTCCCTGTTTTTATTGTTATATAACAATTAAAATTAATTTTTTACGTTGCTTATCCCAGTAGAAGGAATGAGTGCTATCCAAGCCCCTATCTTTTTCTCTCCGTGTAATTCTCATTAGCATTAAGGGGCAGCACCAGAACCCTGAGCAGGATTCTTTATCCTATTATTTATTATTATTATCATAGTGCCAGTACTTATTTTTCTATTCCTGTATATTTGGGCAGCCACCAGCTCCTATGCCTACCTAGGTATGCTTTTCAACAACGTATACCAATAGAACAAAGCAAATTAGATAATAGAAGTAAATTGGAAAATTTGTTTAAAATTGTATGCTCTATCTGTATCAATAACTATTTTTTGGGGGGTTTCATGTCCCTTTAAAGGACAGGAAAAAGTCAAATATTTTAGTTGTCCACTACAATTTCTCACTCATCTGTATGTCATAATCTATTATTTGGTTTTGAGATACTTTGTTGAATGGGTATGTGACCCTCAATACCTTATCATTCAAGACACTTTTTAATGCACAGTGAGGTAATTAATAGTTGTGATCTTTTTGCAAGCAGTGAAACATGATTAGAGAAATATCACGACTCTTGCATGGACAGACCTCACTCGGTTCTCTATAAAAGATGGAGCTGAACCTGAAACCTTGCAAGAGAGAGTGAATTTCACAGAGAGCACCCAGCATTTTTTTTAAGAACATACAAATTAAATTAAGTTTTCAGCATACTTTAACTTTTTTACTTCTAGTTTTGTATACTTTTGTATGTGTTTTTGAGTTTACTTCTGTTAGTATATCTTGTTGAATTTACTTATAGTTTTGTATACCTTTGTATGTGTTTTTAAATTTACTTCTGTTTGTATATCTTGTTTAATTTACTTCTAGTTTTGTATACGTTTGTATGTGTTTTTGAGTTTACTTCTGTTTGTATATCTTGTTGAATTTACTTCTAGTTTTGTATACTTTTGTATGTGTTTTTGTGTTTGCTTCTGTTTGTATATCTTGTTCAATTTACTTCTAGTTTTGTATACTTTTGTATGTGTTTTTGAGTTTACTTCTGTTTGTATATCTTGTTCAATTTACTTCTAGTTTTGTATACTTTTGTATGTGTTTTTGAGTTTACTTCTTTTTGTATATGTTGTTGAGTTTACTTCTAGTTTTGTATACTTTTGTATGTGTTTTTAAATTTACTTGTATATCTTGTTGAATTTACTTCTAGTTTTGTATACGTTTGTATGTGTTTTTGAGTTTACTTCTGTTTGTATATCTTGTTGAATTTACTTCTAGTTTTGTATACTTTTGTATGTGTTTTTGTGTTTGCTTCTGTTTGTATATCTTTTTGAATTTACTTCTAGTTTTGTATACTTTTGTATGTGTTTTTGAGTTTACTTCTGTTTGTATATCTTGTTGAATCTACTTCTAGTTTTGTATACTTTTGTATGTGTTTTTGAGTTTACTTCTTTTTGTATATCTTATTCAGTTTACTTCTAGTTTTGTATACTTTTGTATGTGTTTTTAAATTTACTTCCGTTTGTATATCTTTTTGAGTTTACTTCTAGTTTTGTATACTTTTTTATGTGTTTTTAAATTTACTTCCGTTTGTATATCTTTTTGAGTTTACTTCTAGTTTTGTATACTTTTGTATGTGTTTTTGAGTTTACTTCTGTTTGTATATCTTGTTCAATTTACTTCTAGTTTTGTATACTTTTGTATGTGTTTTTGAGTTTACCTCTGTTTGTATATCTTGTTGACTTTTTACTTCAAGTTTTGTATACTTTTGTATGTGTTTTTGAGTTTACTTCTTTTTGTATATCTTGTTGAGTTTACTTCTAGTTTTGTATACTTTTGTATGTGTTTTTAAATTTACTTGTATATCTTGTTGAATTTACTTCTAGTTTTGTATATGTTTGTATGTGTTTTTGAGTTTACTTCTGTTTGTATATCTTGTTGAATTTACTTCTAGTTTTGTATACTTTTGTATGTGTTTTTGAGTTTACTTCTGTTTGTATATCTTGTTGAATTTACTTCTAGTTTTGTATACTTTTGTATGTGTTTTTGAGTTTACTTCTGTTTGTATATCTTGTTGAATTTTTACTTCTAGTTTTGTATACTTTTGTATGTGTTTTTGAGTTTACTTCTTTTTGTATATCTTATTCAGTTTACTTCTAGTTTTGTATACTTTTGTATGTGTTTTTAAATGTACTTCCGTTTGTATATCTTTTTGAGTTTACTTCTAGTTTTGTATACTTTTTTATATCTTTTTCTAACAGTGCAATAGGTTCATAGCATATTTTCATGCAAACTCACCTGCTTTTATTTTGCAAGATAAAACAGCAAGACCTACAATCTTAACACACTTAGAGAATACAATAAGACCTGTGAAAATCACCCAAAGATCACCCTTGCTCAGCCCACAAGAAGAGGCTCCGATACTCATTTAACAATAAAAAATACACTTTTTAAAATTGTTTTTTAAGTTTTTAGTGTGATTTTTAACTTTTCCATTTTGACATTGTGTTGTACAATATTTATTGTGTACGTTTTATGCAATTGTTTGCTGCATACTGCAAAAATTTTAGCAATAGTTTTAAATTTTGTATTTTTCATACAGATTTAAAATTTTGCTATTAAAGGGAAAGTCAACTCAAATTTTTTTAGTTTAAAAAGATAGATAATCCCTTTATTACTGATTTCCCAGTTTTGCACAGCCAACATGTTGATATTAATATACTTTTAACCTCTGTGATTACCTTGTATTTAAGCCTCTTTTGACAGCCCCCTGATCACATAACTTTTTTTATTAATAATCTATTGACTTGCATTTTAGCTGTGTTGTACAGAGCCCACGGGCATGAGCACAATGTTATCTATATCGTCCACATGAACTAGTAGTCTCCTTTTGTGAAAAGCAAATACAAAAGCATGTGATTAAGACGCTGTCTGTAGTGGCTTAGAAACAGGCAGAAATATAGAGGTTTAAATGTTATAAAGTATATTAATATAATAATGTTGGTTGTGCAAAGCTGGGGAATGGGTAGTAAAGGCTTTATCTATCTTTTTAAACAATAACAATTTTAGTATTGACTGTCCCTTTAATACAATTTTTAAATATATTTTTTATTATTATTTTTTTTACATTGTATTGTCAATTCACTTTTAAAGTAAAGGTTATGCCCCTTATCAAGATACACAGCTCACAATGTAAAATGTGCCTTTAGAGAATCCTGTGAAGATCCTCATGACACTGATTTTATCTTTTTAAAATAATCTCACCTGAGCAGACAGCTTTAGAGAATCAGGTCCTAGGTCTTAAAGAGACATAAACCATGCAATTATAAAATCCTCTAATGCACTAGAGTATTTTAGTATTGTACAAAAGATTAAGTGTAACTAACTATGGGGACCATTTTTCTTTTTTGGGTGTGGGGGGGGGGGGTAATTCAAACCTATTCTAAATAATTTAAAATACTCATTATAGCCATTTTGTCTTTAACTTTCTAAATCCATTTATGCAACAACAAAAAATATCTAATAAATTGCTTGGAGTTTTTCAATTATTTACTATTTATTTCATATTAGTTTTAGAATTCAGCACTGTGGATCTATTTAAAATGAATTTTTATACCACATAACATTTTCCTAAGGCCTTCTGGGAATGGCAGGTGAAGGGGGCGTTGCCAGGGCTGTAGACATTCTGTGGGTGGAGCCATGACAGTCACACGTATACCATGGGCAGGGAATGGGTGGTGTTTGAATGGGCAATCTGTACTCTACACTAAGGTTTGTCTTACAGGGTTTAAAACAAAGACAAAACCTTTAGAATTATGTGGAACCTAAAAAAGTAACTACATCGAGTATTGAACATTGTAAAGTCCAATGCAGAAAAATGAACCATCATTTCTAGTAATACTTCTCTAGACATTGCAGCTTACACTTCATCAAAATGGACTTGGCATCAGTATATGTGTTTTGCTCAATTTGGTTCCCTCTAAGGGAATGCTCCCGGTTATAACAGCTTGTTTGATTTAAGTGGCTTTATGGTGTCTCCGTATGCCACTAACCAGCCAAATTGTTCATCTGCCTTTTGTTGTAAAATTCAGTTTTGTTTGTTTGTTTTTTATGTTTGTTTGTTTGTTATGTCTTCTGTAAATACAGGTATTCACAATACACCATACGTTTTCAAACACAAAACTCTGTATTCTTTAGTCAGACTATCCATATGTTATGTCTCAAATAAAAGGATATCTGTATACACTTATATTGTATCAATCCATTTATTCTCAACACTATCTGTATAGCTGAGTCTTTTTTTGTCTGTGCTGTTTGAATGTTTGTATGTTAATATTATGTTCCATCTCTTACAGTTTACATTATATAACATTGCTTCATTGTTCTCCTTAGCATATGTATATCGTAAAGTGAATATTTGCAGTCACCTATGTACCAAATTGTAATTGAATGAATTTCAGGTGCTTGAGTGTAGATGAGGTAGCAGTCACGTTTTGTTTTAAGCCAATGACATGGCTTCTTAGGGTTCAAAAGATATGCACCTGGAGAGATAACTTAGCTATGAATACGGCGGAATGCCGAAACGCGTCAGTGGGTAATGGACGCTACCCATCTACACTCGTGCCCTTCCTGAGTGTTGCTATATAATTTTGTATGCAGTCTGATTTTAATAAAGTTGTTGATTGGTCCCGGTGCTCCTATGTGAATCATTGTTATGTTATAAAGTTACACTCACAGGAACAAACCTCAAACATGTGAGGTATGTTAATCACACATATGATAAAAGTGTCCCTTTCGGTTAAAGTGTTCCCCCTCTGACCTATCCAGTACACTCCTTGAACTCCTCCCTGCTTCCTTAGAGGCTTCACTCACACATTGATATAAGTACATTTGAATAAAATAACACTATTGAAACTTATTTAAAGGGATACTAACCCCAAATTATTTATTTCGTGATTCAGATAGAGCATGCAATTGTAAGTAACTTTCTAATTTACCCCTATTATCAATTTTTCTTTGTTCTCATGTTATCTTGATTTGAAAAAGCAGTAATGAAAGGTTAGGAGCCGGCCCATTTTTAGTTCAGCACCTGGGTAGCGCTTGCTAATTGGTTTGCTACATTTAGCCACAAATCAGAAAGTGCTACCCAGGTGCTGAACAAAAAATGGGCTGGCTCTAAAGCTTACAGTACTGCTTTTTCAAATCAAGATAGCATGAGAACAAAGAAAAATTGATAATAGGAGTAAATTATAAAGTTGCTTAAAATGTCATGCTCTGTCTGAATCATGAAAGAAAAAAATGGGTTTAGTATCCCTTTAAAACATTATATTCATATTGTCAATAGGATTAAAACAGACACATTTTTTTAAACATTAAATGATTTAATTGAGTCCACTGTTTCTCCATTTATACATTATAAATGCTTAAAGGGACAGTTAATGCAGTAGAATTTCATAATCAACAAGAACATAATAACAAGACAATGCAATAGCACTTACTCTGACTTTTAAATAAGCAGTAGATTATTTTCTGACACATTTATTTTTTCTCCCATTTTCCGTCCCCCTGTATCATGTGACAGGCATCAGCCAATCATATATATATACCCTGTGACCTTGTGCACATGCTCAGTAGCATCATGTTTTCCAGAAAGTGTGAATATAAAAAGACTGTGGAAATTTGATAATGGAAGTAAATTGGAAAGTGTCTTAAAACTGCATGCTCTATCTGAATCGTAAAAGTTTATTTTGACATGAGTGTCCCTTTAAATGAATGATATAGGAACCCCATAGTCTACTTATCACTTGTATATGTCAATATCCATGTTCAATTACACAATCAATCAATGCATATACCTTATTTACAGGTACCATCTCTATCTAACTCCTCTATTTTATCTGCAACCTTTATCCACCATGATAATTATATATGTGTGTCTTACAATGTTGTTAATACATAAGCACAGGGGTGCTGCATATCTATAGTGAATGTTTATAGGACCAAAGATACCATTATTACAATTATCCAATCCATTTTTATGTCAACTGATTAACTCTTTATTTAGATTTTCAATCAAACTATAAAAGCAGCAAGATCTATGTCGTACCGGCTCATTAGTCCCCAGTCTATGGATCCAGTATGTTTCACGTTGTCTTAATTCAAGTAGTCTATCACCTCCTCTCACAGATCTCTTGACCAATTCTATTACTTTAATTCTTAACCCACTCCAATCTTTTCCATGCTTTTGAAGAAAATGGGCCGATACACCATGATTTATGTAACCAGTCTTAATATTTTGAAGATGTTGACCTAATCATGTTTTTAAAAATTTCTTTGTGCGCCAAATGTAATATTTCCCACACAGCAACTCTAAGAGATATACTGTACAGTATATTTGGATATACAATTCATCAGGTCTCTAATTTCATACCTGTCATTTTCGCCAAAGGTGTGTTTTTATTTGGGTGTATATGACTACAGCACTCACAATTGGCCCTCCCACATCTATAACAACCTTTAGAATCCACTGACAGACAATTTTTCCTTTTTCTCATGTCTTAATTAGCTGGGGCCAATGATGTTCCTAAGATCTATATTCTATTTATACACTATCTGACACTCATCTGAAATACACTTATTCAGGATTGAGTCTTGCATTATCACGGGCCAATGTTTGTTTACTGCCCCATCTGTCTCCTTAAATGCATAACTTTATCTGGTAATGAACTGTACTTTTTTCTTTTTATTGATGCCAGTGTTTCTACAATTTCTTTTGCTCTTCTCTTTTTTCAATAGTAGATTCTTAAAGTGACATGAAACCCAATTTTTTTCTTTTGTGATTTAGAAAGAGCATGTCATTTTAAACCACTTTCTATTTTACTTCTATTATCTAATTTGCTTCATTTTCTTGATATCACTTGCTGAAAAGCATATCTAGATATGCTCAGTAGCTGCTGATTGGTTGCTGCACATAGAGGCCTTGTGTGATTGGCTCACACATGTGCATTGCTATTTCTTCAACAAAGGATATCTAAAGAATTGAGCAAATTAGATAATAGAAGTAAATTGGAAAGTTGTTTAACCCCTTAATGACCGAGGACGTGCAGGGTACGTCCTCAGAAAAAAGGCAGTTAACGCCTGAGGACGTACCCTGCACGTCCTCAGTGTGGAAAGCAGCTGGAAGCGATCCTGCTCGCTTCCAGCTGCTTTCCGGTTATTGCAGTGATGCCTCGATATGGAGGCATCCTGCAATAACCTTTTACGGCCATCCGATGCAGAGAGAGCCACTCTGTGGCCCTCTCTGCACCGGACATCGATGGCCGGTATCGTTGGTGGGTGGGAGCCGGTGTGGGAGGTGGGTGGCGGCCATCGATGGCCCTGGTCATGTGGAGGGGGGGCGGGATCGTGGGCGGGGAAGTCCGGGGGAGCGCGCGGGCGCGCGCACGTGTACGAGGGGGCGGCGCGTGCACGGGGAGGGAGTGGGTGGGAACCGCTACACTACAGAAAAGATGTGTCCCAAAACAAAATAAAAGTGGGACATTTAATGTAAAAAGAAAACCCCCTTAGGTGTCATTTAGGTGGTGGGGGTTGGTACGTGGGGGGGGAGAGCTACACTACAGAAAAAATTAAAAGAAAATTAAAAAATAAACATTTGATTGTGCAAACTGGGTATTGGCAGACAGCTGCCAGTACCCAAGATGGCCCCCAATAAGGCTGAGGGGGAGGCTTAGAGAGCTATTTTGGGGGGGATCAGGGAGGTTGGGGTTAAGGGGGGATCCTAAACACAGCATATGTAAATATGCTTTTTTTTTTCTTTACAAAAGAAAACAAAAAACTTTTATTTTAGTACTGGCAGACTTTCTGCCAGTACTTAAGATGGCGGGGACAATTGTTTGGGTGGGGGAGCGAAGGGAGCTGTTTGGGAGGGATCAGGGGGTGGGATGTGTCAGGTGGGAGGCTGATCTCTACACTAAAGCTAAAATTAACCCTGCAAGCTCCCTACAAACTACCTAATTATCCCCTTCACTGCTAGCCATAATACACGTGTGATGCGCAGCAGCATTTAGCGACTTTCTAATTACCAAAAAGCAACGCCAAAGTCATATATGTCTGCTATTTCTGAACAAAGGGCATCCCAGAGAAGCATTTACAACCATTTGTGCCATAATTGCATAAGCTGTTTGTAAATAATTTCAGTGAGAAACCGAAAATTGTGAAAAAATTAACGTTTTTTTTTAATTTGATCGCATTTGGCGGTGAAATGGTGGCATTAAATATACCAAAATGGGCCTAGATCAATACTTGGGGTTGTCTACTACACTACACTAAAGCTAAAATTAACCCTAGAAGCTCCCTACATGCTCCCTAATTAACCCCTTCACTGCTGGGCATAATACACGTATTGTGCGCAGTGGCATTTAGCAGCCTTCTAATTACCAAAAAGCAAAGCCAAAGCCATATATGTCTGCTATTTCTGAACAAAGGGGATCCCAGAGAAGCATTTACAACCATTTATGCTATAATTGCATAAGTTGTTTGTAAATAATTTCAGTGAGAAACCTAAAGTTTGTGAAAAAATTTGTGAAAAAGTGAACAATTTTTTTATTTGATCGCATTTGGCGGTGAAATGGTGGCATGAAATATACCAAAATGGGCCTAGATCAATACTTTGGGATGTCTTCGGCAAAAAAATATATACATGTCAAGGGTTAATCAGGGATTCCTGAAAGATATTAGTGTTCCAATGTAACTAGTGCTAATTTTGAAAAAAAGTGGTTTGGAAATAGCAAAGTGCTACTTGTATTTATGGCCCTATAACTTGCAAAAAAAGAAAAGAGCATGTAAACATTGGGTATTTCTAAACTCAGGACAAGATTTAGAAACTATTTAGCATGGGTGTTTTTTTGGTGGTTGTAGATGTGTAACAGATTTTGGGGGTCAAAGTTAGAAAAAGTGTGTTTTTTTCCATTTTTTCCTCATATTTTATAATGTTTTTTATAGTAAATTATAAGATATGATGAAAATAATGGTATCTTTTGAAAGTCCATTCAATGGCGAGAAAAACGGTATATAATATGTGTGGGTACAGTAAATGAGTAAGAGGAAAATTGCAGCTAAACACAAACACCGCAAAAATGTAAAAATAGCCTTGGTCCCAAACGGACAGAAAATGGAAAAGTGCTGCGGTCATTAAGGGGTTAAAATTGCATGCCCTATCTGAATCATGAAAGTTTAATTTTTACTAGACTGTCCCTTTAACCGTTTCATAACCTTCCTCCAGTAAGTCCACTGAGTACCCCTTTGCTAAAAATCTTTGTTTAATTATTTCTTATTCTACCCAAAATTCAGACTTGTGTGCAGTTTTGCATGGCTCTTTGAAACTGCCAGAATGCCGAATGCTCTTTTGCGTATCCATTATACATGGTTTTGTTTTGATAGAACTAAGGCTGGATGTAGCTGTAGCTAATCATTTTGTTATGTGCTGAAATAAAGAATTTTCACAATGAAATATTCTGTGTTGTTCTAATGTATATGGGTGTGCGTGTGTGTGTGTGTAATATATATATATATATATATATTAGAAAGAGTTATAGGAGAATTCTCAAGTGCCAATCAAAACAATGTAACTTTATCTGAGCTGCACAGTGTAGGCAAATTTATTTTGTCTCAAAAATTGCATGGATTTGTATAATATAATATATAATATAAATAGGATAGATTAATGATAACATTTCCCGGATACTTTGAGGCATGCATAGGACTAAAAGGCTTGTGGGCAGTGGCCCGCAATATTTTTTGAAAGAGGATGCACCCAGGAGGGGCGGATCTCAGTGACTGAATTGGGCTGTGGGTATGGCTGGTGGGTCTTGGGTGGGTAATAAGGGCATGTCACAGCAGAGCCAAGCTTGTCATAAGTGGGGTTAGGCAAAGTTAGGACATGTTGTTGGTAGAGCCTGGGGAGTCCCTGGAAACCAAGACATTTGCCCTAATGGGGAAAGCTGAGGGAGGGACAGTGGGCAGACTTCTAAACTCACAACAATACTGCAATATCAAGAATCACTGTATATACAGAGAAAGAGAAAGTAAGTATAAGTGTAAACTAACACAAGGGTGGAATAATATACATTTTACTTTTCTATGCTTAAATAAATACTTACAATTTTTATATATATATTTTTTTTTTTTTGCTGGCATACTAACTGTCCCTTTAAAATAGGCATTTAACACTGATAACGTTTCATGCACCTCCCTCTAATTTGGCTATTTTGAAATCTAGGTTACACTGCAAGTATCTGAAGGAGCGCTATTGAACCCGTGCAAACACATCAGTACTGGAATGCAATAATAGCTACATTTCAATATGGCAGCACTCATGACTTGAGGGAGGAGGGGAATAACCTCAGTACTATGTGTATAAAATGTATTTAGTGTTTAAAGTTCACTTAAAGTGATATTGAGCTAACAGGATGTCTATATTTGATCCCATTGATAGATTTCCCCATGGCTCCCTCAGCTGTATTAGTGGTCAGAAATACATCCTACAAGAATAAAAACTAAAAGACAATATTTCTAATCCCCTTTAAAAGGCCCCTTATAAATGCAACTAAAATAATAATAAAAAAACCACTTGTAATGACTATGTACTTATAAATTTGTAAAAATTAAACTTTAAAAAAAAAAATGAATAAAAGGAACAAGCCATCTGTACATTCTACCAGTATACAATGCACTTATTTTTATAGTAATTTATTTTATCTTTCAAAAGAATGGAGCATTAATCTGGTTGAATTGTTACAATCCAGAATACCAGCGGCCTAATAAAGTTAAAGCAGACAGAAAAGGCACCTACACATCAAAGGGCTTTAACTCAGAGCGAGCCATAAGTGTGGACCCTTTATTTTTTTTATTTTTTTAAATGAGCTTTTGTTTGTTGTTGTAAAGTTAGGGTGGGGGGAGGTTGTTGTGTTTTTTCTTTTTTTCTTTCTTATCTTGGTAATGAAGAGGCTCTATCTGACTCATGAAAGAAAAAAAATTGGGCTTCATATCCCTTTAAAGGGACATAATATTCAAAGTTAATCTTTCATGAAGTAGTGCACTACTGGGAGATAATGCACTACTGGGAGATAACTGATATATGCCTTTTCCCATTGGCTTACTAGATATGTTTATCTAGGTTCTAGTAGTGTATCTTATGCCACAACAATTGTGTTTTTATATTGGACTGTAGTTCTGTGTTATTGAATCCACTTTAGTTTTTTTTTTCCCTGAATCATGGAGAGATACCTAGTACCTACACATCAAAGGGCTTTAACTCAGAGCGAGCCATAAGTGTGGACCCTTTATTTTTTTTATTTTTTTAAATGAGCTTTTGTTTGTTGTTGTAAAGTTAGGGTGGGGGGAGGTTGTTGTGTTTTTTTTCTTTTTTTCTTTCTTATCTTGGTAATGAAGAGGTTATGGTTAAAATAGGATAAACTTGAGTTTTATATAGCAACATAAGGATAACAAAGCATTTCAAAGTCTGAAAGATTACAAGGCGAGCTAATTACCCTAAAATAAATTACCCGTGGAAAATTGAGAAGCTTGCTCGTGGCAAATCTGTTATCCATCATATAGCTCTATATGGGATTTGTCACTGTAATATGCATGAAATGTTCTGGTGCCTCAGATGTGTGACGTCTTTAGGTTTCCAGAGTTTAGAATGGCATTTAATGGAATGAGACTTAATATTTTTGAAATACAGTGATTATTTTAATCCCTTTTTTTATGAGCTTCTAATTCACTAGGAAGTTATTATTTACAGTGGCGATCTTAATAATTTTATTATACATTACACTTTCTATTATAATTATCTGGAGAGAAATACAATGATTCAATAAAGTTCTTATAATTCAAAAATTGATTTGCCTATAACTGATGAAGGATAGCCAATTCGGAAATCTTTGAGTGTTCTTTATTCAGCTGTCAAGCTGTCTTTATATATGGAGCTAGAGAAATTCTAAATGTTTTATTTTGCTGTAAACAATTATAAAAGATCATACATAAAAAGACTCATGTGCCAGAACCCCAAGTAAGCAATGGGGTTCTGTTTAGCAGCTTTTAACATATAAAGGCCAAAGAGTTCGTTTCTCAGTAACCAAAGAAAAACTTGTTATTCCCCCATATTAACTATGTAAAAGCCCAAACTATAAGTGGGTGTGGCATACAACTATCAATGGTAAATGTATCTTTCTTCATAGGCTAATGTCCTTCAAGTAGTAGTCCTCATTTAAACTCCCTTGGTTTTATTATATATATATATATATATATATATATATATATATATATATATATATATATATATATATATATATATACAGGGAGTGCAGAATTATTAGGCAAATTAGTATTTTGACCACATC
>NC_069505.1:158806942-158919442 GCF_027579735.1 Bombina bombina | reverse complement strand
ATTCCACTCATGTTTTTAATTTTTAGGAAGTTAAAAATATCTTCGGCTAAGCAACGTTACAGCTGTGAGTCAGTGATGTAGTCATTGCATTAATTCAAAACAAGTCAGCGGGGAAATGAAAAAGGAAAATAATATGTGACTCTACAGACCTAAGAAACAATGATTTTGTGTTTTATACTTTCTTAGTCACTTTTATCACTATTCTGAATCATGAATTCTGCTTTACCCATTGAAGATAAAATAAACTTCACATATGACTTCAACTACGGCTCAAACACAAGGTTATGAACCACTGCCTTGTGAGGATGGCCCACAACCAATTGCAAACTTTAAATGAAACCATTGTTCTCTTTGAGTGAGTACGTAATGGGCAATTATTGCACCCACATTGTGATTAACTGTTCTCTTTTAAGCCCATCTAATATTCTAATCAATGTTCATTGTTACTAATGTAGGAATAATGTGTTGCCCAACTTTCTCAATGACATACAGCCCTTTCCAGCAGGCTGTGAGACAAGTAGCAATAAATATTTTATAGTGATGTGATTATTTTGAGATATAAATATATATATATATATATATATGTATAAATAAACATATGTGTGTGTATATATATATATATAATATATATAAACATGTGTATATTTAAACGTGTGTGTTTAAACGTGTGTGTGTGTGTGTGTGTATATATATATATATATATATATATATATATATATATATATATATGTGTGTGTGTGCCATATATATACCAACTCATAATAGGTAATATTTGTAATCATCATGTAAATACTAGTTTTCACAAGAGGGGGCTGCAAAATACATCAAACGTAAATAATCTTGTCCCTTTGATTTTCTCAAAGTTACTGAGCAGAATATATCAATCAAAAATCAATGAGTACCTGCACCTTTTTCTGAGTACCGGCACCTTTTCTTTTACAAAAAAGCACTGCCAGAGGGTAGTCTATGTGTTAAAAATGCAACCCCCAAGCTACAAAAAATAAAAAAGTCAAAATACAGAAAAAAATAAACAAAAATATCGAAAATAATAAAATTAAATCTAAACTTTAATTTATTATTTTGTCTCTTTGAGGATACATGCGCAACTGCCGACGGCAACAGAAGCGTTACAAACGCGATTATAGTGTGTGTGTGTGTGTATATATGTATATATATATATATATATATATATATACAAAATTTGTTTTTTTAGCACACCTTACAAAAAGTTTATATATATATATATCTTTGGGAGTGCTTTCAAAAGCACAACATATATTATCAAGATACAACTAGACTTTTTGAATAAAATTGTGATCTTAGTCACACACGGCTAGATTTGGAGTTTTGTCGGTAACGACCCGAAAAACTAACGCCGGCTTTTTTCTGGCCGCACCATAAAAATAACTCTGGTATTGAGAAACCACATAAAGGCTGCGTTAGGCTCCAAAAAAGGAGCGTAGAGCATTTTTAACGCAGCTTCAACTCTCAATACCAGAGTTGCTTACGGACGCGGCCAGCCTCAAAAACATGCTCGTGCACGATTCCCCCATAGGAAACAATGGGGCTGTTTGAGCTGAAAAAAAACCTAACACCTGAAAAAAAGCCGCGTTCAGCTCTTAACGCAGCCCCATTGTTTGCTATGGGGAAACACTTCCTACGTCTGCACCTAACACTCTAACATGTACCCCGAGTCTAAACACCCCTAACCTTACACTTATTAACCCCTAATCTGCCGCCCCCGCTATCGCTGACACCTGCATTTTATTTTTAACCCCTAATCTGCCGCTCCGTAAACCGCCACTACTTACATTATCCCTATGTACCCCTAATCTGCTGCCCCTAACACCGCCGACCCCTATATTATATTTATTAACCCCTAATCTGCCCCCCACAACGTCGCAGCCAGCTACCTACAATAATTAACCCCTAATCTGCCGACCGCAAAGCGCCGCCACCTACGTTATCCTTATGTACCCCTAATCTGCTGCCCCTAACACCGCCGACCCCTGTATTATATTTATTAACCCCTAATCTGCCCCACACAACGTCGCCTCCACCTGCCTACACTTATTAACCCCTAATCTGCCGACCGGAGCTCACCGCTATTCTAATAAATGTATTAACCCCTAAAGCTAAGTCTAACCCTAACACTAACACCCCCTAAGATAAATATAATTTACATCTAACGAAATTAATTAACTCTTATTAAATAAATTATTCCTATTTAAAGATAAATACTTACCTGTAAAATAAATCCTAATATAGCTACAATATAAATTATAATTATATTATAGCTATTTTAGGATTAATATTTATTTTACAGGTAACTTTGTATTTATTTTAACCAGGTACAATAGCTATTAAATAGTTAAGAACTATTTAATAGCTAAAATAGTTAAAATAATTACAAAATGACATGTAAAATAAATCCTAACCTAAGTTACAATTAAACCTAACACTACACTATCAATAAATTAATTAAATAAACTACCTACAATTACCTACAATTAACCTAACACTACACTATCAATAAATTAATTAAATACAATTCCTACAAATAAATACAATTAAATAAACTAGCTAAAGTACAAAAAATAAAAAAGAACTAAGTTACAAAAAATAAAAAAAAATATTTACAAACATAAGAAAAATATTACAACAATTTTAAACGAATTACACCTACTCTAAGCCCCCTAATAAAACAACAAAGCCCCCCAAAATAAAAAATGCCCTACCCTATTCTAAATTACTAAAGTTAAAAGCTCTTTTACCTTACCAGCCCTGAACAGGGCCCTTTGCGGGGCATGCCCCAAGAAGTTCAGCTCTTTTGCCTGTAAAAAAAAACATACAATACCCCCCCCAACATTACAACCCACCACCCACATACCCCTAATCTAACCCAAACCCCCCTTAAATAAACCTAACACTAAGCCCCTGAAGATCATCCTACCTTGTCTTCACCTCACCGGGTATCACCGATCCGTCCTGGCTCCGATATCTTCATCCAACCCAAGCGGGGGCTAGACATCCACTGAAGAAGTCCAGAAGAGGGTCCAAAGTCTTCATCCTATCCAGGAAGAAGAGACGATCCGGACCGGCAACCATCTTGATCCAAGCGGCATCTTCTATCTTCATCCAATGACGACCGGCTCCATCCTGAAGACCTCCACCGCGGACCCATCTTCTTCCGGCGACGTCCAACTGAAGAATGACGGTTCCTTTAAGGGATGTCATCCAAGATGGCATCCCTCGAATTCCGATTGGCTGATAGGATTCTATCAGCCAATCGGAATTAAGGTAGGAATATTCTGATTGGCTGATGGAATCAGCCAATCAGAATCAAGTTCAATCCGATTGGCTGATCCAATCAGCCAATCAGATTGAGCTCGCATTCTATTGGCTGTTCCGATCAGCCAATAGAATGCGAGCTCAATCTGATTGGCTGATTGGATCAGCCAATCGGATTGAACCTGATTCTGATTGGCTGATTCCATCAGCCAATCAGAATATTCCTACCTTAATTCCGATTGGCTGATAGAATCCTATCAGCCAATCGGAATTCGAGGGACGCCATCTTGGATGACGTCCCTTAAAGGAACCGTCATTCTTCAGTTGGACGTCGCCGGAAGAAGATGGGTCCGCGGTGGAGGTCTTCAGGATGGAGCCGGTCGTCATCGGATGAAGATAGAAGATGCCGCTTGGATCAAGATGGCTGCCGGTCCGTATCGCCTCTTCTTCCCGGATAGGATGAAGACTTTGGACCCTCTTCTGGACTTCTTCAGTGGATGTCTAGCCCCCGCTTGGGTTGGATGAAGATATCGGAGCCAGGACGGATCGGTGATACCCTGTGAGGTGAAGACAAGGTAGGATGATCTTCAGGGGCTTAGTGTTAGGTTTATTTAAGGGGGGTTTGGGTTAGATTAGGGGTATGTGGGTGGTGGGTTGTAATGTTGGGGGGGTATTGTATGTTTTTTTTTTACAGGCAAAAGAGCTGAACTTCTTGGGGCATGCCCCGCAAAGGGCCCTGTTCAGGGCTGGTAAGGTAAAAGAGCTTTTAACTTTAGTAATTTAGAATAGGGTAGGGCATTTTTTATTTTGGGGGGCTTTGTTGTTTTATTAGGGGGCTTAGAGTAGGTGTAATTAGTTTAAAATTGTTGTAATATTTTTCTTATGTTTGTAAATATTTTTTTATTTTTTGTAACTTAGTTCTTTTTTATTTTTTGTACTTTAGCTAGTTTATTTAATTGTATTTATTTGTAGGAATTGTATTTAATTAATTTATTGATAGTGTAGTGTTAGGTTAATTGTAGGTAATTGTAGGTAGTTTATTTAATTAATTTATTGATAGTGTAGTGTTAGGTTTAATTGTAACTTAGGTTAGGATTTATTTTACATGTAATTTTGTAATTATTGTAACTATTTTAGCTATTAAATAGTTCTTAACTATTTAATAGCTATTGTACCTGGTTAAAATAAATACAAAGTTACCTGTAAAATAAATATTAATCCTAAAATAGCTATAATATAATTATAATTTATATTGTAGCTATATTAGGATTTATTTTACAGGTAAGTATTTATCTTTAAATAGGAATAATTTATTTAATAAGAGTTAATTAATTTTGTTAGATGTAAATTATAGTTATAAGTGTTAGGGTTAGACTTAGCTTTAGGGGTTAATACATTTATTAGAGTAGCGGTGAGCTCCAGTCGGCAGATTAGGGGTTAATAATTGAAGTTAGGTGTCGGCGATGTTAGGGAGGGCAGATTAGGGGTTAATACTATTTATTATAGGGTTAGTGATGCGGATTAGGGGTTAATAACTTTATTATAGTAGCGCTCAGGTCCGCTCGGCAGATTAGGGGTTAATAAGTGTAGGCAGGTGGAGGCGACGTTGTGGGGGGCAGATTAGGGGTTAATAAATATAATATAGGGGTCGGCGGTGTTAGGGGCAACAGATTAGGGGTACATAAGGATAACGTAGGTGGCGGCGCTTTGCGGTCGGCAGATTAGGGGTTAATAAGTGTAGGCAGATGGAGGCGACGTTGAGGGGGGCAGATTAGGGGTTAATAAATATAATACAGGGGTCGGCGGTGTTAGGGGGAGCAGATTAGGGGTACATAAGGATAACGTAGGTGGCGGTCGGCAGATTAGGGGTTAAAAAAAATTATTCGAGTGTCGGCGATGTGGGGGGACCTCGGTTTAGGGGTACATAGGTAGTTTATGGGTGTTAGTGTACTTTAGAGTACAGTAGTTAAGAGCTTTAGAAACCGGCGTTAGCCCAGAAAGCTCTTAACTACTGACTTTTTTCCTGCGGCTGGAGTTTTGTCGTTAGATGTCTAACGCTCACTTCAGAAACGACTCTAAATACCGGAGTTATAAAAATCCCATTGAAAAGATAGGATACGCAATTGACGTAAGGGGATCTGCGGTATGGAAAAGTCGCGGCTGAAAAGTGAGCGTTAGACCCTATTTTGAGTGACTCCAAATACCGGCGGTAGCCTAAAACCAGCGTTAGGAGCCTCTAACACTGGTTTTCACGGCTAACGCCAAACTCCAAATCTAGGTCACAATATGGCCATATTTTGCATAGCCAGTCACCACTTACAAGGTGCCCAAATATAGACTGGTCCTAACACTACAGTCCTTTTGCCACAGAGGGTTGAATCATTCCTGCTTTTACTCTTCATAATAGAATGAGACTCTCTGGCTTAATATTCACAGCTCCATTACACTGTCATGAGCACACCTGAGCTTGGGTGGAGGTGCTTTAATCAATGGGAGATGGTCAGTCTCCCTGATTATGTTTAAATACAAATACAAAATGTGTTTTTTTAGCACACCTTACAAAACGTTTATATATATATATATATATATATATATATATATATACATCTTTGGGAGTGCTGTCAATATGACCCAGTAATTACACAAACAAAAAAGGTATTGGCGCACATCCATTTTCAAAAGCACAACATATTTTTTGAACTGCTGCAAAAAATTGCCTGCAAACAACATCAAGAGACAACTATTCTTTTTAAATAAAAATATGTTGTGCTTTTGAAAATGGATGTGCGCCAATACCTTTTTTGTCTGTGTGTGTGTATATATATATAAAACGAAAAAGATTTGTGTAAGCGCTGGAATACCCAACAATGCAAAATAATTATACAACCTGTTTGAGTCGAACAAAACAAGCCAAAAACAAACAGATATAGATTAGTAAAATTGTCCAATCTGACTGCAAACAACTTTAAATGCTGCTATCTAGAAAATAGGCTGAACCTTTAAAGTCACTGGAATAAAGGAAATCTATGAAGAAAAGTTTGTATGCAAAATAGAGTGTTTAGACAGCACTCTCAAGTAAATGATGTAATGCCATAAACCAGAGGAATATAGAAAGCAGGTTTTTTTTAAAAAAAACAAGACCGAACAACATTATAGTATAGTATGGTAACCACTTTGTTATATCAATATGGAGTTATTGATGCTTACCTGGTGGATCCTCATAAGTATGAGGTATATAGTATGCTCGGTTGGGATATTTTATCCCCCCTGTGTTAGAGATGAAACACTTGTAATCCACTTAGGAACCAATGAGGCTGTACTTTATGTTAGGTATAGTGAAAACCAATGTATTTAATCCTTAAAAAACAAATATGGTTAAAAAGGATGTTTAAAAATCCAATTTGACAGGATCCTTAAAACAAAATGACACAACCAGAGCCTTAAACGAAATGACACAATAAAAGTATGTCTAGTGACAGCCAGTTCAGCCTCCACAAACACTCATAAGTTTATATGATGCACAGTTCTGAGTAGACAAAACACTGTTTTTTAAAGTATACTATACAGATGTGTATACTTATCCGTGCTTGCAGAATCCAGTGAGTCTTAATCGCTCACAGAGAAAGATTGCAGGCCGTTCCGTTTAGGAGAATGTAAGGTATGGGTCTCTATGCTCCCGGACCGCAAAACCGGATGTGATGTCATTCGCTGTGTAGCTCCGCCCTCATATATCAAAAACTACTATACTCCCTGCCTGTGACAAATCTTCTCTGCCTGTATCTTTGTTTTTGTTTTTTGTGTGTTCTAAAATACAGCTGTATTTATTTAATACAACAACTATTACCTTTCTGATCACAGTACTGTTTTATCTTTCTGAGGGTACTATGTATACAAAATTATTAAAAATTATATACAACTACTTTTATGGTGTCATGTATAAGCTGCATTATAAATTGTTTATGTTGCCAAAATGACATGATATAGTTGTTTACAGTTGGTTTCATCCCATCTTCAAACTGTCCCATTTTACAGATGCAAATATTTAAATATTCCAAAACACAAAAGTACATATATATATATATATATATATATATATATATATATATATATATATATATATATATATATATATATACATACATATACACAAAATAACAAAAAGGATGCAATATTTTCAGACCTTGATTGATGTAAAGAAAACACAATACTAATGTTTTAATTTAGCAAGAGTTCAGAAATCAATATTTGGGGGAATAACCCTGATTTTCACAGCTTTCATGTGTCTTGGCATGCTCTCCACCAGTCTTTCATATTTCTGTTGGGTGACTTTATGCCACTCCTGGCGCAAAAATTCAAGCAGCTTGGCTTTGTTTGATGTCTTGTGATCATCCATCTTCCTCTTGATTACATTCCAGAGGTTTTCAATGGGGTTCAGGTCTGGAGATTAGGCTGGCCATGACAGGGTCTTCATCTGGTGGTCCTTAATCCACACCTTTTATTGACCTGGCTGTGTGGCATGGAGCATTGTCCTGCTGGAAAAAAACAATCTTCAGAATTGAGGAACATTGTCAGAGCAGAAGGAAGCAAGTTTTCTTCCAGGATAACCTTGTAAGTCGCTTGATTTATGCATCCTCCACAAAGATAAATCTGTGTGATTCCAGCCTTGCTGAAGCACCCCCAGATCAACACCGATCCGCCACCAAATTTCACAGGGCTAGATTACAAGTGGAGCAGTAGTTTGCGCTCGCATTTGAGCCTTAAAACTGCTAGAAGGGATTTTTTTGGCGTTCAGAGATTCACGCTCGTATTACAAGTTGAAAGTAAAAAGTTTGCGCTCTCACGTTCATAATGTTGCGGTAGCAAATAGACTTTGAGAAGTCAAGTATGTTAAATCACATTCACCTACAAGTTGCGCAAACATGATCACCGTTATTTAATAGCGCGACATAAGAACATAATATTGCATATGTCATAATCCAATATTCTGCACATAGCAGAATATGTTCTATTCATTCTTATAGATATATTCAAAGTGAAGGTCAATTTTCAATTAAAAACAGGGGCACTTTAATTCATGAAAATTGACATTACACTGTATTTTAAAAATACTTAACTTTTTCTTCTGAAACGCCGGATCGTTGTTTTGAAACAATGCCCTGCCTGCTTCTTCCTGGTTTACTTACCCAGCAATGACGAAACTGGCTTCCTCCAATCACGGCGTTGCCTCAGGCAATGATTCCCCTGGCAATGATTCGTGATTGGAGGATGCCGGAATCGTCATTGCTGACGTATGAAGAGGCTTGCAATGGGCTGGTGAAGCACTGGAGCGGCTTCAAGAAGAAAAGGTAAGTATATTTTAAGAAAAATGCTGAAATGTCAATTTTCATGAATGAAAGTGCCCCTGTTTTTAATATTTTTTTTTTAAAAAAACGGGCACTTTCACATGAAAATTGACCTTCATTTTAAATATATATATATGATACATTTTTGCACAAATATATTTTATACCTATATATACATGATTTTATATATATATATATATATATATGTATAGAAATATTTAGGAATATCTATTTAAAAATAAAAAAGAACATTCTGCTATGTGCAGAAGATTGCAATGCATAATATTTGCAGAAAATACTTATTATAACACTTTATTAAATATAAATATTGCAGAAATATGATTTTTCGTGTTTTCGTCTACTAAGACTGCAAAGAGCTCCAATGTACTTATATATATATGCACACACACAAACATATACATCCTTAGACATGTATATGTATGTTAAAGCCCTTTGCTTTTCATTTATTTTTTAAACACCTGAGACCTCATATCTTTGAGCTCTTATAATTTTTTTACGCAATATTTGTATATAATCATTTTTTATATGATATTGTTATTATGAGTGTAACTTTACTTTTAAATGTATTTTTGATATATTTTTTTTTACACTTTTTTATCCAGCATATCAGTTAACCAGAGCTCTGAGGTCATGATAATCATTCTAGCATAAATCGCGATTGCGCTCATGCGTTCGCATTTACTTTCAACTGGTAATAGCGTAACTTAACTTGCGTGCAAACGGCCATGAAAACCCTGATATTGCTCACGTGCAAACGATAGCGTGCCATAGATAGTGTGTGTGTGTGTGTGTATAGATAGTGTGTGTTTATAGATAGATAGATAGTGTCTGTGTGTAGATAGATAGTGTGTGTGTATAGATAGCTTTATAGATAGTTTGTGTATAGATAGATAGTGTGTATATATAGATAGATAGTGTGTGTAGATAGATAGATAGTGTGTGTGATGAGAGCAGGATGTGATGTCACTATTTGGGGGCGGGGCTTAGGTCTGGTAGTCTGTGGTGCAGTTAGTTAGTGAAATCAACCTGACTAGATGTATGTTTCTGTGCTCTGTAATAAAATAGAGTTGTACCATCATTGCTGTGTCCTGCATATATCCTGCATCTCATGACATGGTGTCAGAAGTTCTGGCCTGTGCTTCTGTTCCTGATCGATTGCAATGTCAAAGTTTACCCCACCTGAGCCTTTTGACTTCTCTCAGCCTGCAGCTTGGCCCACATGGCGTCAGCGGTTTCAGCGCTTCAGGATTGCTTCCAAACTGAACAAGGAGAGTGGTGATGTACAAGTTAATTCTCTTTTATACTCTATGGGGAAAGATGTGGAGCCAGTGTTCAATGCTTTTACTTTCCAAGAAGGGGAAGGGGATAAACTCAGTGCCCACTTTGTGCCCAAAAGAAATGTGATTCATGAGAGAGCTTGTTTTCACAAACGTAATCAGCGTGTGGGAGAATCTGTGGAGTCATTTGTGCGCAGCCTGTATGAACTAGCTGAATTCTGTGAGTTTGGTGTTGCTAAAGAAGAGCAAATCAGAGACAGAATAGTTATTGGAATTGCAGATGCTGAAGTCTCACTGAAGCTGCAGTTAGAGCCTGATTTAACATTAGATGGGGCTATTAGGATGGCCCGCCAGAGTGAACTGGTGAAAAAGCAAAGTGCTGATCTGAGGTCTGAGAGTATTGTAGATGAAGTGCAACAGTCTAGAAAAACTGCTAGTGAAAGGCACAGTGTGAGCGGTAGATCTAAAGTAATGGAAAGGCCTAGAAGTGGATGGGTGCAACATGCCCGATACACACAGTGCTACCGTGCCCATGATCAGAGTGTTATATGCCCGGCCAGAGATAAAAGATGCAGAAAATGTAACAGAATGGGCCATTTTGAAGTGGTGTGTAGAACTGAATACATTAAGGAGATGCAGGTGGACGGTGACCAGGAGGGTCAGGAAGTGTCTTTTGTGGGGTCCGTTGTGGAACAGCCAAGCTCAGAGGAAGATTGGAAAGTTACTTTTACTGTAATGGGAGCCAAAGTTGATTTTAAGATTGACACAGGAGCAGATATCACTGTAATGTCTTTTGCTGAATTTATGAAACTGCCTCGACAGCCCCAGCTGGCGAAGGTTACTACAAATGTCCATAGTCCTGGTGGCCACCTTGATTGTGTGGGGAAATTTCTTGCCAGCTGTGAGTACAAGCAAAGGAAGTTCACCATGTGGGTGCATGTGATCCGAGGTCAGTGTGTTAACAATTTATTGAGCAGAAAAGCAGCCTGTGACTTGGGCCTCGTGGCCAGAGTGAATGAGATTTCTGAAGATATGTTTGGCGAGTTGGGCCTACTGAATTGCAAACCAGTCCATATAGCACTTAAAAGTGACGCAGTCCCATACAGTATTTCTACTCCCGGTAGAATTTTGTTCCAGCTCATGCCTCAAGTGGAGAAAGAGCTTATGTGCATGAAGTCTATGGGGGTTATTGAAGAGGTTGTTGAAGCGACTGATTGGTGTGCCCCATTGTTCCAGTTGCAAAGAAAAACGGAAAGGTGCGCATCTGTGTGGACCTGAAATGGTTGAATGAGGCAGTGAAGAGAGAGAGATTTGTGCTGCCGACATTAGAAGATATAGCTCCAAAGTTGGCTGGGGCGAAGTTCTTTTCCACATTAGACGCTTCTAGCAGCTTTTGGCAGATCCCCCTGGATCCAAAGTGCCGCAAACTGACTACCTTTATCACACCGGTAGGTCGGTTCTGCTTCTGCAGACTCCCCTTTGGGATATCCTCCGCTCCTGAAATCTTTCAAAGGGAAATGAGTTCTCTCCTGAGTGACCACGTGGGCACAGCAGTCGTCATGGACGACATTCTAGTGTGTGGGTCTACAGTGGAGGAGCATGATCAGCATTTAAGTTGTGTGCTACAGGCTATCAAAGAGTCTGGGCTGAAGCTGAATAAAGAAAAATGTAATTTTAGGAAAACTGAATTATGTTATTTTGGGCATATCATCAATGGGGATGGCATCAAGCCAGACCCCGAGAAAATTTGTGCTATTGAACAGATGAAAAGTCCTTCTGATGTACATGAGCTGAGACAGATATTGGGCCTTGTAAATTACGTGGGCAAGTTTCTTCCAGATTTATCAACAGTTTTACACCCTATCACAGAGTTGCTTAAGAAAGACGTTGCCTGGGTCTGGGGACCTTCACAAGAAAAAGCTTTTCTGCAGGCCAAGTCCCTGCTGGGGTCTGCCCCAGTGCTTGAGTTCTACGACCCTTCAAAAAAGACTGTGGTTAGTGCCGATGCAAGCAGTTATGGGTTGGGGGCTGCACTCCTGCAGTTAAATGAAAACAAACTACAGCCCATCGCTTACTGTTCCCGCACACTGATGGCTGCGGAGTCAAATTGAGAAAGAGTGCCTGGCTGCAGTTTGGGCCTGTGAGCGCTTTCAGCGTTATCTAGTGGGTTTGGAGAAATTTAGTCTGGAAACTGACCACAAACCGCTAGTCCCTCTAATCAACTCTTATGACATTGACAAAACACCCTTGAGATGCCAGAGACTTTTAATGAGACTGCTCAGGTTCAATGTTCAGGCAGTGCATGTGCCGGGGAAACACATTCTTGGTTAGCCAGGCTCCCGCTGGCTGCTGCTGAAGAATCCTCCACAGAATCTGATGTGAAAGTGTATGTTGATTCAGTTCTGGCCTCTAAACCCATTTCTTCAAGGAAACTGGAGGAAATAAAACAAACAAACTGTCCACAGCACCAATGGAGTAAAACGAATCTTCTTTATTAAATGTTTAAAAGCATACAGGACAGGTATGCGACGTTTCGAGACCGCAGTCTCTTAATCATGCATACACAGTAATGCACCTGTCTCTTAATTTAAAGGCAGTGTCAACCAATCACATTCAGAATCCAAAATGACACACCTTGTGCTTGGATTAACCTTTTCATCTCTTATTTATACATGCATATACAATTGTGATTTGGTATATAGATTCTGCCATCCATAAATAGAGACACAAATAAAAACAATATATTTACACAAAGAACAGGTAGATTACAAAATACAGGTAAAAAGCTGATGTACACTTACAAAAATATCATTACATATTGTTTTTACAACGTTTTTGATTCAAAGCCTTTAAACACAACACTGTTATTATTCTGTACAATGTATGAACTCTTTATATTAATCTTACAGAGGACAAGATATAAGAAAGGTCCTGCATACACTATACATAAATTAATTAATGGCCCTAACCTGAGGAATACACTCTAGATAAAACAATCAAGAGTGAAAATAGAGGGGAACCCTGGCTAAAACTGAGAAGTTTTTAAACAGGTTTTTTAACAGGAAGTTTTATTGACATAATAATACCAGAAGAGAATTTTAAAGTGAGTTCGCTCAGAGGAAGACCGACAGATCCCATTCTCTATTTAACCCCTTAGGGTACATAGAATCCAATCTGTGGATCCAGAATGCCTCTCTTCGTTTCAGAAACATTTCTCTGTCTCCTCCTCCTCTGAGTACTCCTACTTGATCAATAATTTGCCAACGTAACTGGCTAATTTGATGGCCAAATTCCACAAAATGGCAAGCTACTGGGGCCTTATCATCTTTCTTTCTAATGTTTGACTTATGCTGATTGAGTCTATTTCTCATGCTTTGGGTCGTTTCACCAACATAAATACGGGCACATGGGCATTTAATTATGTATACCACATATGTGGATTCGCATGTGTAATGTGATTTCAACTTAAATTTATGACCATTTATAGGATGTACAAATTCCTTGCCCTTGATGACAGAATTGCAATTACCACACCCTAAACATGGATAACAACCAACATTCCTCTCGGTGATATATCTTTCTTTATTTGGTCGTTTAGATCCTAAGTCAGATTTTACTAGAAAGTCTCCAAGATTTTTAACTCGCTTATGGGCCATAATGGGTTTGTTCTGTAATACTTTTATTTCTTTATTACAATCCTGGATGATGTGCCAATGCCTTCTTATAATCTTAGATATTTTATTGCTATGCTCATTGTGCTGGGATATAAAGATCAATTTATCATCTTTAGCTTGTCTTGCTTTATCTCTATCCCTTACTTTATGTGCATTTTGTATCTCTTGATTAATAAGCACTGCTGGATACCCTCTATCAAGAAACTTTTTGCCCATTTCCTTAAACCTAATTGTTTTGATTTCTTGCTCACTGACAATTCTGTCCACCCTAATAAGTTGACTCCTAGGTAATGAGTCCTTTAACCTGTTGTTATGAAAACTATCGTACCTTAAAAGGGTGTTGCGATCTGTTTCTTTACAATGTATATCAATTTTCAGTTCAGTACCCTTTTTGTAAACCTCAGTGTCCAGAAACACCATCCTTTCTTCACTCAAATTTAAAGTGAACTCTAGGCCTGCTACCTCATGATTGATCTCATCTACAAAGCGGACCAGGGAGTCCCTGCTGCCCCACCATATGCCAAAGATGTCATCTATAAATCTCCACCAGGTGGCGCCATACTTTTGAAAAAGCTGGTTGCTATAAACAAATTTTTCTTCAAAAAAATTCATATAAAGGTTGGCATATGATGGGGCAGCATTAGACCCCATGGCTGTTCCCTTCTTTTGTATATACCACGAGTCCCTGAAAATAAAATAATTATAGAATAACACCACTCTCAGTAACTCTTCAAAAAAATCAATTTGTTGCAAATTATATTCTCCTGATGTTATTAGCATATGTCTTATTATACCAATGCCACGCTCATGCTTTATTGAGGTGTATAAACTTTTTACATCTAATGTGTAGATTATGCATTTAGAACAATCTAATTCTGATGTGGATAACTTACTAATAAAATCGCTAGTATCCTTAATGTATGAAGACATCCTTTCTACATACGGTTGTAGTAATTTATCCAGAAAAACAGCAATATTGGAAAATGCAGATTCGACATTGGAAACTATGGGACGCCCCGGAGGACTTTGCATATTTTTATGTACTTTAGGTACAGTATAGAAAATAGGGTTTTTTGGATGTTCTCTATATAAATATTCTCCCATAGTTTTATCAATGATACCTGCTCTAATGGCATTGGTTATAATACGTTTGATTTCTTTCTGAATCTTAAAAATAGGGTTGGTGTCTAATTTCTGATAGGTGTCAGTATCTTGTAACTGTGTCAGTATCTCATTTATATAGTACTCTTTATCTAGGACTATGGTGGCTCCGCCCTTGTCCGCTCTTTTAATTATGATTTCATTATCTTTTTGTTTAATAGTCTTAATGGCCTCTCGTTCAATTTTAGATAAATTCAAGTTTTTTCTTTTTCTGTCTTTGGTTACTTTTGTTTCTAGTTCTTTAATGTCAGACATAACCAATTTCATGAATGTATCTAGACTGCTGTTATGTACCTGAGGTGTAAATGTACTCTTTTTGTGTAGATTATACCTTTTAGGGGTGATAGCACAGCATTTGTCAGATTTACTTAGCATGTTGTCATTTATGCCAATATGTTTATTACCAAAAAACAATTTCAATTTTATACTTCTGAAAAATCTAAACAAATCTTTGTTCAGTTCAAAGAAGTCCAGGTCTTTATAGGGACAAAAGGATAACCCTTTTTCTAAAAGTTCGTACTCACTGCTCTCCAGTTTGGTTTTGGAAATGTTAATTACTGTTTGCGGGGCTTCCGATTGCCTGGTCCCCTCGTCTTCATCCGCTTGGACTGCTCTCCGCCGGTGTTTCCTCCCACCTCTGTGGCTCCGTCTTCGCTGCTGGATAAAAAAGGTGATGATGATCCGGATGACGTATCTGTTGTAGCTCCGCCCCCTTCCTTACGCCTCTGCTGCTGATTGGTGTACCGCCCTTGGTGTCGCTGTGACGTGTTGGGGAATCCCCTCTGTGATTCAAAGTAACCCGACCTCCACTTGTAAACTCTGCCTTTCATATAGTCGTCTTCATCCCGGACAAATGTTAACCGCTTCCTTTCCTGAATCTGCTTTTTCAGGTCAGATATTTTTTCATCTGTTTTTTTCAGGAATTCGTCCAAGGCTTCAGCTGTTAACGATTTTACCAATTCATTTCTGCAGGCTTCTATATCTTTTTCTTGTCTTTCCACATCTTTAAGTAGATACTCAACGGTCAGGGTTATTAGATCATAACTGCATTTGTTCAAAATTGCCTCAAATTTATCACAGTATTCCTCATTCTCACGTAGTAATGTGGGGCGGGTGTTCATCCGTAGGCCTCTCGGAATCCTTTTAACCCTGTGATATTCAGATAGCGTTGTGATATGTAGATCCCAGGCTACATTCTTGCTCTTTAGATTTTCAAATTTCTTCTCATGGTCTTGAATGGGTATGGTTTTCAAAAAGTCTCTAGATCCTCTGGTTAAAGTGGTTATACGTGCTGCTTCCATTTCAGTGTACATAAATACTTTGTTACCATCTGTCTTTTGTTGCTTTTCCATCTTTAAGGGCTTTATTCGTATTGAAATGTCCTTAATCTTTGACCCTTCTGCTCGTGTCCCCAGTCGCTCATATAGATACAGCAATGTGAGATGAGACCGGCACAGGGCAATGCCTTCCTAGGCTTTGGTGCAAATTGGTCAAGCTGGCGACCTCCAGCTCCACAATGTAAAACAAACAAACTGTCCACAGCACCAATGGAGTAAAACGAATCTTCTTTATTAAATGTTTAAAAGCATACAGGACAGGTATGCGACGTTTCGAGACCGCAGTCTCTTAATCATGCATACACAGTAATGCACCTGTCTCTTAATTTAAAGGCAGTGTCAACCAATCACATTCAGAATCCAAAATGACACACCTTGTGCTTGGATTAACCTTTTCATCTCTTATTTATACATGCATATACAATTGTGATTTGGTATATAGATTCTGCCATCCATAAATAGAGACACAAATAAAAACAATATATTTACACAAAGAACAGGTAGATTACAAAATACAGGTAAAAAGCTGATGTACACTTACAAAAATATCATTACATATTGTTTTTACAACGTTTTTGATTCAAAGCCTTTAAACACAACACTGTTATTATTCTGTACAATGTATGAACTCTTAATATTAATCTTACAGAGGACAAGATATAAGAAAGGTCCTGCATACACTATACATAAATTAATTAATGGCCCTAACCTGAGGAATACACTCTAGATAAAACAATCAAGAGTGAAAATAGAGGGGAACCCTGGCTAAAACTGAGAAGTTTTTATGTTGAAATATTTTTATTCAAGAAAATTTTTTACAGATACAATAAATCAATGATTGAACTTTCCAATGGTCAAAGGTCATTCAAATAATAATAAAGATATTACTCCAGAAATACACGTTATGTCCCGCTGATTCAACTTTGTAACAGAACATTCGATAAAATCAATATGGATACCACAAAGAACATTTCGTCTGGCCTAGTCCGTGTCCGCCCCCCCCCCCCTTCTTCTGGAAGCCTCATGATAATGTATAAAAGGTTCCCACTGTAGTAGGAATGTTTTTTTATCGTTTAGAAATTCTGCTGAGGCACTTGTTTTATCAAAGTGGTATATCAACTTTTTTTTTATCTGTTCAAAGCTCGGGGGGATTCCCTTCCAAAATTGGGCTATGCCTAACCGAACTATTGTGCATATCCATCCTCCCAATTTGTTATTGTGTCTAGAGAGCCCTGGTATCGGGAAGTGGAGTAAAGCTTGTTCCATAGTTAGCTGTATTGTTTTATCAAAGATCTCACTCATGAGAGCTGAAGTTTGATCCCATATCTCTTTAACATATCTACATTCCCACCACATATGTGGGTATGTCCCAAGCTCCCCGCATCCTCTATAACAAAACTTGGTTGATGGGTCACCTCCTCCTCCTGATCTAGTCGGGAATAAGTACCATCTAAAGGCTACTTTAATGAAATTTTCTTTAAGGGTTGCATTTTGTGTAAAAGCTAATCCACGACTAAGTGTTTCTCTCCAAGTCTCAACTGACCAGGTTCTTCCTGTATCATTTTCCCATTTTATCATTAATGGGGGTTTGCTGTTTGAGGGTGGGTTGTTAAGTAAAGTGTATAAAGTTGAAATTCCACTTCTAATGTGGTGATCAGCCAGGCAGAGCCTTTCTAGCGTAGTGGTTACAGGGGCTCTTTCATTCCCCATTATTTGATATACTCTGGATTTTAGTTGTAGATAATGGTACCAGATATTTCTATCTCCTATGTCTAGGTCTTGATATTGTGTGTAAGATATCATTCTACCCTCTTTAAATACATCTGCAATCCTATAAAGTCCTTTATTGTGCCATTTCTGTTGTACAGTGCGGTCAACTGAGGAGGTTTGGGTTATTAGTGGTGTGATTGCTGACTTGTTATTTAGCAAGGGGAATTTAGCATTCAGTATCTTCCATATGTGTAGGGTGTGTTGTATTGCTATGAATTCATTTTTTTTGTGCGGGGTAGGGGTGTCAGGGGTCCATAATAGGTGCGAGAGTGGTGTAATGTTCATAACAGCAGATTCGATATTTAACCATTGTGAGTTGTTTTTAGTTTTGAACCAGTGTAAAGTTTGAGCTATGCGGGCCGAATAGTAGTAGGGGATTAGGTTCGGGAGTCCCACTCCTCCTATCTTTTTGGGAGAGCACATGAGTGTTTTATTGATTCTGGCTCGTTTACCTTGCCACACAAATCGTAAGATGTCTTTTTGAAGCTTATGTAGGTCTGAGAGAGGGAGGGTGATGGGTAGGGAGCGAAATAAGTATAATAATTTAGGTAAGAGGGACATCTTGACCGAGATAATTCTACCGTAAAGGGAAATGTTGAGTTTCATCCATTTGGTTATAAGAGCTCTGATTGTCTTAAACATGGGGGGATAATTTATATGAAAGAGGGAGTGAATGTTGCTAGAGAGATGAATTCCCAGATATTTAATGGATTTTTTAGGCCATCTAAATGAGAAGTTTAGCTCTATTAATTTTTTAGTATGGGCGGGGATTCCAACCCCCAGGGCTTCACATTTTTCCCCATTAATTTTATATCCCGAAAGGGTCCCAAATTGTTGAATTATTTGATATACTAATGGGAGGGATAATAGTGGTTTTGTTAATGTCAATATCACGTCATCCGCGAATAGAGATATCTTGTGTTCTAAGTGTCCCACCTCAATTCCTGTTATGTCCCTGTTATCTCTGATTTTGATGGCCAATGGTTCGATGCTTAAAGCGAATAAGAGTGGGGATAATGGGCATCCTTGTCTGGTTCCGTTGTTAATATGTATTGGTGAAGATTGATAGCCTGATAATTTAACAAATGCTGTCGGGGAGGAGTATAACGATTTGATAGCCTTTTGGAACTCCCCCTTAATGCCTACCTTTTCGAGTACTGCGAACATAAAACCCCAATCAACTCTATCGAATGCCTTCTCTGCATCCAGAGATAGAAACAGAGAAGGCATCCGTCTAACAGTGGCCACATTAATAAGGTCTATAATTTTCCTTGTGTTATCTGGGGCTTCCCTTTGAGAAATAAAGCCTACTTGATCTGGGTGGATTAATTTAATAAGGAGTGGGTTTAGACGATTTGCTAATATTTTGGTAAATAACTTGATGTCCTGATTGATCAGGGAAATGGGCCTATAATTTTGGCAATGACATTTATTCTTTCCTGGTTTTGGGATCACTGAAATTCTGGCCATCAACATTTCTTTTGGTATTTCCTTGCCCTGCATCATAGCGTTGAAAACTTTGACTAACTGTGGAACTAATAATGGTTGTAGGGTTTTGTAGAAGATGCCAGGGTATCCATCAGGGCCCGGGGCTTTAGAACCTTTTAGATTTTTAATACTAAGTTTTATTTCTTCTTGTGTTATGGGGCGATTTAAGGAGTTTAATTCCTCCTCTGTTAGCGATGGCATTTTACTATCTCCGAGAAACGAGAGTAAATCTGGGGTTCTATTTTTGTCTTTATGTGGATTAGGGATGTTATACAGTTTAGTATAGTAGTCTGCAAATAAGTTGGCGATATCTTGTGGGTCATTAGTGGTCTTGTTATCTGGGGATTGTATTTGTGGGACAGTTGTGGTCCTAACAATTTCCTTCAATTTGTTTGCTAACATTCGGTCAGGTTTGTTCCCGTAAATATAGTATTGTGTGTCAACAACTTTTATTGATCTGACTGCCTCCGAATTTAAGAGTGAATCTAGTTCTGTGTTTTTGGCTTTAAGCTCGGTTATTAGTGTACGTGAAGGATTGTGTCCAAGTTGTGACCTAAGTCTATTCGTCTCTACTTTTAAACTTAGCAGTTTGGCCTCCCTTTGCTTATTTTGTTTGCTAGATTCGGATATGAGTAGACCCCGTGTGAAGGCTTTCAGTGCCCCCCATTCTAGGGCTGGATTGTCGGTGGAGTTATTGTTAATTTCGATAAATTCAGCAATTTGTTGCTTAATCGTGTCTAAGGTTGGGCCTTCTTTAAGTAATGATGCATTAAGTGACCAGGATTTCACTCTTTGTGGGTTAATTAGTCCCGCCAATGTGGTTTCCACTATAGAGTGGTCTGACCATGAGCAGTTAGTAATGGCTGTATTGACTATTAGGGGGACTAGGATTTGGCTTACAAATATGTAATCTAGTCTAGACTGTGATGCGTGCATGGGGGAATAATATGTGTAGTCGTGTACCCCTTGATTCATAGCGCGCCAGCTATCTGTCAAGTTGTGATCTAGGGTGAAGTCAAGTAATATTCTACTAGATTTTGTGGTTGTGTTAGTGATAGTGGATGCTTGTGTAGATCTATCAATTTTATCATTCATGGTAAGGTTAAAGTCACCCCCTATTATAGTTTTATATTTTTTCCACAATGTTAAGTGTTTGCTGAGCTTAGAGATAAAGTTGGACTGCAGCTCGTTAGGAGCATATACATTCACCAATAGGATTGGGGTATTATGGATTGAGCCTTGTATTATGATATATCTGCCTTCTTTATCCCTTATTATTGATTCCTCATGAAAATTTAGGGAAGAGTGGATGAGCACTGAGACTCCGCATTTCTTTTTCGGACCTATGGCGTGAAATTGTGTGGGGTATACCTTATCCCAATATTTAGGAGTGAACTTAGGTGTAAAGTGTGTTTCCTGTAGCATCACAATCTTGGCATTCAGGGCTTTATATTCTAGGATTGCCTTTTTTCTTTTGATGTCTGAGTTTAAACCCCTAACATTGTGTGAAATGATTTTTATAGACATGGTGTTTGCTTAGAGGGAGCTTTCTTATTGTGATACCTTAATATCCCTAGAAGTAGAATCAGGATTCCTATCTTCTGAGGGGGGGCTCCCCGGACCAGGCCAAACTTGATTCCCATAGCTGAAAAGCAAAATAAACCTTCATGGAAGATAAGAAGCAAGTATAATGTTATAGATATCTTATCAGCAGTTAGTGTCTTTGGAGTGGCAGGTGCATAAACCATCTCATAGGTAGCATGAAGTAACCAAAATAAAGATGACCAATTATATAATAATAGAACATTAGAAATCAACATTGGAAATAATAGAATATAAGTGAATTGAAAAAACAATAACATTTAAGCAGCATCAGAGCCTGAACCTGAATTTAGCTCGATTTGAGTATGGGGTTAGGGAGATCGGAGGGGGGTTAAGGAGGGGTATTGGGATGAATGAGGGAGGATGAGGATGGGGGGGGGGGAGATCCCAAGATTGCACTGAACTGGAATGAGCACTAATAACCCCTCTTAACTGGGGATACGGGAAGTATAACTTAAGTAACCCTTTAAAAGGCTAGGTGTATCTCAATCTGTCTACCAGGCTAAAAACTTTAAGGCACTAGAGGTTGGTTAGGGTTGGTAGGTAGTTAGTGCTTATGTGGTATCTCTCAGGGGTAAGGGTTATATAATGAGTATGTCGCCTGGGTACTTGACTTTAAATGTAACTATGTAGAAGAAAGGGAACACACAAAAATATTAAACTTCAACAAAGGGAAGAAAAAAGAAAGACAACATATCAATCAGCATTGGGCATAGCCCAACTCAGTGAAACAGTCACATCCGGAAGTGAGTTAGTCTTATAGTGCTCAATGTATATTGATCTACTTAGCTCTCAAGACAAAGTATTCTCAGTCTCTTCAGATTCCACATCCCCAGATTCTTGTCTGGGATCAATTCTTTGTTTCTTTGCTTTGCCATTTCTTCCCACTGGGATCCATTCCTTCTGGAAAGATTTTCTTGGTGGTGATGACCCAGTAGGTGTGGATGGTATATCAGCTTGGATTTGAAGGCGGTGAAGCAGAGCCTTCCCTTCTTCCAGGGTATTGCAGCTATAGCTTCCATTCTGATAGGAAAAAACCAGTCTGAAAGGAAAATTCCACCTATATTTTATGTGTTCCTTCGTTAGGGCTGCAGTGATTGGTTTCATATCTCTTCTTTTTCGAAGTGTGATTGGAGCTAGGTCTGTGAAGATTTGTATGTTGTGTCCTTCAAACTCTATGCATTTTTTATCCCTGGATGCTTTCAATATTCTTTCTTTGGCATGAAAATAATGCATTTTTAGAATTATGTCTCTGTTTGTGTTTTGTTGCAGTCTTGTGAGGGCCCTGTGGACCCTGTCCATTAGGAGAGATGTTGGATCAATATCCGGGACTAGTTGCGTGAACAACTCGGTGATGGTTTCTTCTAGATTTTTGTAAGTCTCTGGGAGGTTCCGGATTCTCAGATTAGACCTCCTAGATCTATTTTCTAGATCTTCTATTTGATCTTCAAGCCTGCTAATGTATGCTGAATTATCTTGGATGGAGTCTCTCAATATAGGAATTTCCTCGGTTACATTATCTAACTTCTCCTCTAATTCTGCCGTTCTTTCCCCTATTTCCCTGAGATCTTGTTTTATTTCAGATAGGGCCGTCTTGAATTCCTCATGGAATAGAGACTTGATCTGTTGCAGAAGTTCTTTGTTAGGTTCATCTGTTCTGGTTTCTTCAGATACTCCAGGGCTCTGTGCCTGTGGGCTAGTAGCAGAGTTAGGAATGCTTTTATCCAGACTTTTGTGCTTAGATTGTGATCTAGAAAGGCACTCCTTCACAGTTTGTGATTTATTTTTCATCTTAGAACTGTTAGGAAGTGGGAAGAGAAATCTTGTATGCAGGCTTCCTTGTGGAGCAGCTTCTATAGGTGATATTTTAGCCAATTCAATCTTAGGATCTCTGTGTGCTAGTCAGGGGCTTTTATGCATAACTTGTATTACCCCATACTCTGTAGATATTTATGTTCAAAGTTCAGGCATCTTAGCTATCTCATGTCTCATCGATTTCACATGAAGCTTGTAGAAGGAGGGATATGATGCTAGGGTGATGTCTCTCTTGTCCAATGACTAGTAGGCTCCTGTTAATCCTCTACAATTATTCCCAGGCAGACCGCGTTGTTTACAGCAACCTAGGTAGAGGATTTGGTCTTATTGGAGTCTTGTAAGGAGACTATTTAGGAGAGTTTGGATTAATACTCACATTGGTATGAGTTATTAAGGGATGTTATGCTTTCTGTGTCCCAGCGGTTGTCACGCTTCTATATTCACCAGGTGTAGTGTGTATGGTGAGCAATAGGAGTCCTGGGGGGAGTCCCCTATTGTCGGCAATGGCTGAAGCGTATTGCTAGTATCTTTAAAGTGGCAGGGCCCAATTCTGTATCTAAGGGTGGTCAGTAATATGGTGTAGTCAGGCCCGTGCTGTGAGTCTATGTGCCCGGTATCTCTTGCAATAGGTTAGTCGGAGGGTTTAGTGTTTATGCTTACCCCTATCAGAGTTCCAGATGCTGTTGTCAGCCTCTTGAATTAGGCCTCTCAGTTGGGCCCACTTTGGCGTGTCTGCAGATGGGTAAGATGGCGGGTTTTCGCGCCACCGTCTCTCACGATCTCTGACTTGTGGTAATCGACTTGGTTGTTGTCTGCTTTTTATTCCTCTGATGGTAGTGATCTTGTTGGTAGCCGCAGCCAAGATCTTAACTGCTGAGCCGTGAGAGACCGCGTGTGCGCCCACGCCTGTTGCTTGTTGGTAAGCCTCGGTATTTTGGTATCTCTGAGCCGGAGTGTTCACTCCTTCTTGAGTCCTGGGATCTTCAATGTCCCTCCGGAGCGGAGCCCCGACCCTCCGGAGTGGCACAGTGATGTTATTTCTGTGAGATGCTAGATCCTTTTTGGCAGCGCTTGTTTCCGGCATTAAAAGTGGTATGTCTTCACCTCAGGTTTCTAGCTGATGCCTCTGGGGGTTCGTATGTCAAGGGTGGCTGCTTGTGATTTCCCCTTTTATTTTTCTCCGTTTTTGGGGTCTACCACGAGTTCCGGAGCAGGCCGCAGCCGCGGTCTTTCCTGATTTTCTTCCGGTACTGATGTTCCGGCCCCCGGTGGTCTCGCCCAAATTCTTTCAAAGTTTGTTCTAAGGGGATTTAATACCTTTTATAGTGCCTATGTATTGAGGTTAGGGTTTTTGCACTCAAAAATAACAGCTTTTTATCCACTTTTTAGTGATTTATGTGCGGAGCTGCCTGAATCTGCTTCCTCTCCTCTTGCTGGCAAACTCCGCCCCCCGAGAAGTTTTTAAACAGGTTTTTTAACAGGAAGTTTTATTGACATAATAATACCAGAAGAGAATTTTAAAGTGAGTTCGCTCAGAGGAAGACCGACGGATCCCATTCTCTATTTAACCCCTTAGGGTACATAGAATCCAATCTGTGGATCCAGAATGCCTCTCTTCGTTTCAGAAACATTTCTCTGTCTCCTCCTCCTCTGAGTACTCCTACTTGATCAATAATTTGCCAACGTAACTGGCTAATTTGATAGCCATATTCCACAAAATGGCAAGCTACTGGGGCCTTATCATCTTTCTTTCTAATGTTTGACTTATGCTGATTGAGTCTATTTCTCATGCTTTGGGTCGTTTCACCAACATAAATACGGGCACATGGGCATTTAATTATGTATACCACATATGTGGATTCGCATGTGTAATGTGATTTCAACTTAAATTTATGACCATTTATAGGATGTACAAATTCCTTGCCCTTGATGACAGAATTGCAATTACCACACCCTAAACATGGATAACAACCAACATTCCTCTCGGTGGTTGTTATCCATGTTTAGGGTGTGGTAATTGCAATTCTGTCATCAAGGGCAAGGAATTTGTACATCCTATAAATGGTCATAAATTTAAGTTGAAATCACATTACACATGCGAATCCACATATGTGGTATACATAATTAAATGCCCATGTGCCCGTATTTATGTTGGTGAAACGACCCAAAGCATGAGAAATAGACTCAATCAGCATAAGTCAAACATTAGAAAGAAAGATGATAAGGCCCCAGTAGCTTGCCATTTTGTGGAATTTGGCCATCAAATTAGCCAGTTACGTTGGCAAATTATTGATCAAGTAGGAGTACTCAGAGGAGGAGGAGACAGAGAAATGTTTCTGAAACGAAGAGAGGCATTCTGGATCCACAGATTGGATTCTATGTACCCTAAGGGGTTAAATAGAGAATGGGATCTGTCGGTCTTCCTCTGAGCGAACTCACTTTAAAATTCTCTTCTGGTATTATTATGTCAATAAAACTTCCTGTTAAAAAACCTGTTTAAAAACTTCTCAGTTTTAGCCAGGGTTCCCCTCTATTTTCACTCTTGATTGTTTTATCTAGAGTGTATTCCTCAGGTTAGGGCCATTAATTAATTTATGTATAGTGTATGCAGGACCTTTCTTATATCTTGTCCTCTGTAAGATTAATATAAAGAGTTCATACATTGTACAGAATAATAACAGTGTTGTGTTTAAAGGCTTTGAATCAAAAACGTTGTAAAAACAATATGTAATGATATTTTTGTAAGTGTACATCAGCTTTTTACCTGTATTTTGTAATCTACCTGTTCTTTGTGTAAATATATTGTTTTTATTTGTGTCTCTATTTATGGATGGCAGAATCTATATACCAAATCACAATTGTATATGCATGTATAAATAAGAGATGAAAAGGTTAATCCAAGCACAAGGTGTGTCATTTTGGATTCTGAATGTGATTGGTTGACACTGCCTTTAAATTAAGAGACAGGTGCATTACTGTGTATGCATGATTAAGAGACTGCGGTCTCGAAACGTCGCATACCTGTCCTGTATGCTTTTAAACATTTAATAAAGAAGATTCGTTTTACTCCATTGGTGCTGTGGACAGTTTGTTTGTTTTACATTGTGGAGCTGGAGGTCGCCAGCTTGACCAATTTGCACCAAAGCCTAGGAAGGCATTGCCCTGTGCCGGTCTCATCTCACATTGCTGTATCTATATGAGCGACTGGGGACACGAGCAGAAGGGTCAAAGATTAAGGACATTTCAATACGAATAAAGCCCTTAAAGATGGAAAAGCAACAAAAGACAGATGGTAACAAAGTATTTATGTACACTGAAATGGAAGCAGCACGTATAACCACTTTAACCAGAGGATCTAGAGACTTTTTGAAAACCATACCCATTCAAGACCATGAGAAGAAATTTGAAAATCTAAAGAGCAAGAATGTAGCCTGGGATCTACATATCACAACGCTATCTGAATATCACAGGGTTAAAAGGATTCCGAGAGGCCTACGGATGAACACCCGCCCCACATTACTACGTGAGAATGAGGAATACTGTGATAAATTTGAGGCAATTTTGAACAAATGCAGTTATGATCTAATAACCCTGACCGTTGAGTATCTACTTAAAGATGTGGAAAGACAAGAAAAAGATATAGAAGCCTGCAGAAATGAATTGGTAAAATCGTTAACAGCTGAAGCCTTGGACGAATTCCTGAAAAAAAGAGATGAAAAAATATCTGACCTGAAAAAGCAGATTCAGGAAAGGAAGCGGTTAAAATTTGTCCGGGATGAAGACGACTATATGAAAGGCAGAGTTTACAAGTGGAGGTCGGGTTACTTTGAATCACAGAGGGGATTCCCCAACACGTCACAGCGACGCCAAGGGCGGTACACCAATCAGCAGCAGAGGCGTAAGGAAGGGGGCGGAGCTACAACAGATACGTCATCCGGATCATCATCACCTTTTTTATCCAGCAGCGAAGACGGAGCCACAGAGGTGGGAGGAAACACCGGCGGAGAGCAGTCCAAGCGGATGAAGACGAGGGGACCAAGCAATCGGAAGCCCCGCAAACAGTAATTAACATTTCCAAAACCAAACTGGAGAGCAGTGAGTACGAACTTTTAGAAAAAGGGTTATCCTTTTGTCCCTATAAAGACCTGGACTTCTTTGAACTGAACAAAGATTTGTTTAGATTTTTCAGAAGTATAAAATTGAAATTGTTTTTTGGTAATAAACATATTGGCATAAATGACAACATGCTAAGTAAATCTGACAAATGCTGTGCTATCACCCCTAAAAGGTATAATCTACACAAAAAGAGTACATTTACACCTCAGGTACATAACAGCAGTCTAGATACATTCATGAAATTGGTTATGTCTGACATTAAAGAACTAGAAACAAAAGTAACCAAAGACAGAAAAAGAAAAAACTTGAATTTATCTAAAATTGAACGAGAGGCCATTAAGACTATTAAACAAAAAGATAATGAAATCATAATTAAAAGAGCGGACAAGGGCGGAGCCACCATAGTCCTAGATAAAGAGTACTATATAAATGAGATACTGACACAGTTACAAGATACTGACACCTATCAGAAATTAGACACCAACCCTATTTTTAAGATTCAGAAAGAAATCAAACGTATTATAACCAATGCCATTAGAGCAGGTATCATTGATAAAACTATGGGAGAATATTTATATAGAGAACATCCAAAAAACCCTATTTTCTATACTGTACCTAAAGTACATAAAAATATGCAAAGTCCTCCGGGGCGTCCCATAGTTTCCAATGTCGAATCTGCATTTTCCAATATTGCTGTTTTTCTGGATAAATTACTACAACCGTATGTAGAAAGGATGTCTTCATACATTAAGGATACTAGCGATTTTATTAGTAAGTTATCCACATCAGAATTAGATTGTTCTAAATGCATAATCTACACATTAGATGTAAAAAGTTTATACACCTCAATAAAGCATGAGAGTGGCATTGGTATAATAAGACATATGCTAATAACATCAGGAGAATATAATTTGCAACAAATTGATTTTTTTGAAGAGTTACTGAGAGTGGTGTTATTCTATAATTATTTTATTTTCAGGGACTCGTGGTATATACAAAAGAAGGGAACAGCCATGGGGTCTAATGCTGCCCCATCATATGCCAACCTTTTATATGAATTTTTTTGAAGAAAAATTTGTTTATAGCAACCAGCTTTTTCAAAAGTATGGCGCCACCTGGTGGAGATTTATAGATGACATCTTTGGCATATGGTGGGGCAGCAGGGACTCCCTGGTCCGCTTTGTAGATGAGATCAATCATGAGGTAGCAGGCCTAGAGTTCACTTTAAATTTGAGTGAAGAAAGGATGGTGTTTCTGGACACTGAGGTTTACAAAAAGGGTACTGAACTGAAAATTGATATACATTGTAAAGAAACAGATCGCAACACCCTTTTAAGGTACGATAGTTTTCATAACAGGTTAAAGGACTCATTACCTAGGAGTCAACTTATTAGGGTGGACAGAATTGTCAGTGAGCAAGAAATCAAAACAATTAGGTTTAAGGAAATGGGCAAAAAGTTTCTTGATAGAGGGTATCCAGCAGTGCTTATTAATCAAGAGATACAAAATGCACATAAAGTAAGGGATAGAGATAAAGCAAGACAAGCTAAAGATGATAAATTGATCTTTATATCCCAGCACAATGAGCATAGCAATAAAATATCTAAGATTATAAGAAGGCATTGGCACATCATCCAGGATTGTAATAAAGAAATAAAAGTATTACAGAACAAACCCATTATGGCCCATAAGCGAGTTAAAAATCTTGGAGACTTTCTAGTAAAATCTGACTTAGGATCTAAACGACCAAATAAAGAAAGATATATCACCGAGAGGAATGTTGGTTGTTATCCATGTTTAGGGTGTGGTAATTGCAATTCTGTCATCAAGGGCAAGGAATTTGTACATCCTATAAATGGTCATAAATTTAAGTTGAAATCACATTACACATGCGAATCCACATATGTGGTATACATAATTAAATGCCCATGTGCCCGTATTTATGTTGGTGAAACGACCCAAAGCATGAGAAATAGACTCAATCAGCATAAGTCAAACATTAGAAAGAAAGATGATAAGGCCCCAGTAGCTTGCCATTTTGTGGAATTTGGCCATCAAATTAGCCAGTTACGTTGGCAAATTATTGATCAAGTAGGAGTACTCAGAGGAGGAGGAGACAGAGAAATGTTTCTGAAACGAAGAGAGGCATTCTGGATCCACAGATTGGATTCTATGTACCCTAAGGGGTTAAATAGAGAATGGGATCTGTCGGTCTTCCTCTGAGCGAACTCACTTTAAAATTCTCTTCTGGTATTATTATGTCAATAAAACTTCCTGTTAAAAAACCTGTTTAAAAACTTCTCAGTTTTAGCCAGGGTTCCCCTCTATTTTCACTCTTGATTGTTTTATCTAGAGTGTATTCCTCAGGTTAGGGCCATTAATTAATTTATGTATAGTGTATGCAGGACCTTTCTTATATCTTGTCCTCTGTAAGATTAATATAAAGAGTTCATACATTGTACAGAATAATAACAGTGTTGTGTTTAAAGGCTTTGAATCAAAAACGTTGTAAAAACAATATGTAATGATATTTTTGTAAGTGTACATCAGCTTTTTACCTGTATTTTGTAATCTACCTGTTCTTTGTGTAAATATATTGTTTTTATTTGTGTCTCTATTTATGGATGGCAGAATCTATATACCAAATCACAATTGTATATGCATGTATAAATAAGAGATGAAAAGGTTAATCCAAGCACAAGGTGTGTCATTTTGGATTCTGAATGTGATTGGTTGACACTGCCTTTAAATTAAGAGACAGGTGCATTACTGTGTATGCATGATTAAGAGACTGTGGTCTCGAAACGTCGCATACCTGTCCTGTATGCTTTTAAACATTTAATAAAGAAGATTCGTTTTACTCCATTGGTGCTGTGGACAGTTTGTTTGTTTTACATTGTGGAGCTGGAGGTCGCCAGCTTGACCAATTTGCACCAAAGCCTAGGAAGGCATTGCCCTGTGCCGGTCTCATCTCACATTGCTGGAGGAAATAAAGAGAGAGACATATTTGGACACAGATCTGCAAGAGGTTATACAGTACATAAAAGAAGGCTGGCCCGAGAGCCGGGCAGCCTGGATGTCTTTAAGTGCTTACCAGCCAGAGAGGTCGCAGCTCATGGAGCTGGAGGGGTTGGTGCTGTTCCAAGACCGCATTGTAATTCCTGTCAGCATGAGGAAGGAGATGTTAAACAGGATTCACGATGGCCACTTAGGCATTACAAAGTGCAGAGAGAGGGCAGCTACAGCTGTGTGGTGGCCTGGGGTCAGCTCCGACATTGCAAATCACGTGTCTAAATGTGCCTTTTGCCGGGAACGCTGGCCTACTCAGAGAAGGGAGCCCTTGATTTCTACTCCGCTGCCTGCAGGCCGTGGCAGAAAATAGCTGCTGATTTGTGTGAATTGCATGGAAAAAGGTTCCTTGTTGTGATCGACTACTATTCCAGGTACTTGGAAATTGCACCCCTGAATGATATCACAAGTCAAGCCGTTCGCCTGGTGGGGCATTCCAATGGAGCTGGTGAGTGATAATGGTATGCAGTTTGCTTATACAGAGTTCAGTGCTTTCAGCAGGGAATATGACTTTGTACATTCCACGTCAAGTCCACATTATCCGCAGGCCAACGGAATGGCTGAAAGGGCCGTTCAAACAACAAAATTCATTCTAAAGCAATCTGAGCCGTACCTGGCCCTCTTGTCATACAGGGCGACGCCCATTCAAGCTACCGGGTTTAGCCCGGCACAGCTGATGCTAGGACACCAGATTCGCACCACTTTGCCCTCAGTGGGTGTCTTCAAGCTGCCTGGCCCTGTTCCTCGGGACGAAGTCCTTAGGAGGGATGAAGAGGCCAAAAAGGGTTATCGTTTCTTCTACAACAGGAGACATTCTGTCAGGCCCTTACAGGAACTGAATGCGGGGCAAACTGTCAGAATTAAACTGGATGATGAGAAGAAATGGAAGACGCCTGCTACGGTAGTTGGCCGCTCTCCGGAACCAAGGTCTTATACAGTCCTTACTGAGGGAGGGACGATTACACGCCGTAACCGAAGACATCTTCAGCCTGTACCTGAGAGTCTGGAACTGGATGCCTCAGTACCACCGCCGGTGGGATCCCCTGTTCTAAGAGAGGTGCCTTCCCCTCAGCAAGATCACAGCGGGGATATATCTTTGCCTCCAGCGGACTCTAATTCACCATCTTCTGTATCAGAGGACAGTTCATGCAAAGTTACATCAAGCGGAAGAGTGGTGAGACTTCCGGCCCTATATATGGACTGACTTTAGCTAGAACAGTGACCGGAAGTATGGGCAGAATAATCCCATGGTCACTGTGGACAAGGGTAGTCTACCCCGATGTCCAAATCAGGATGTAATTTATGTGATTATATTTGCTGAACCTATTTGTTTATATATTGTTCAAAAAAATGTTGTTGTATACTCTGTTCGTATACCTTGTTATTTGTTATATTCAAATGTATGCTTCGCCTTTGAAAAAGGGGAAGATGTGATGAGAGCAGGATGTGATGTCACTAGTTGGGGGCGGGGCTTAGGTCCGGTAGTCTGTGGCGCAGTTAGTTAGTGAAATCAACCTAACTAGATGTATGTTTCTGTGCTCTGTGATAAAATAGAGTTGTACCATCATTGTTGTGTCCTGCATATATCCTGCATCTCATGACAGTGTGTATATACTGTAGATAGATAGTGTGTGTGTGTGTATACTGTAGATAGATAGTGTGTGTGTGTGTGTGTGTATATATATATAGACAGTGTGTGTGTATATAGATAGAAAATGTGTGTGTGTATATACTGTAGATAGATAGTGTGTGTGTATATAAATAGATACTGTGTGTGTATATACACAGAGAGAGGCATTGAGCTGATAAATACATGAATCCACATTCAGTCTATGTTCTGAAAACTATCTTAAAAACAAATCACACTAATATGTATTTACTTTTTATTTAGCTTTTTGGACATGACAAAAAAATATTACAAACCAGAATAAAAGGAACACAATCATAAACCTTATCCCAAAATAAAGTTAAAAAAAAATGTAGAGACAAAATAAAATCCTGGAATTCATATGGAATAAATGTCATGCAAGGATAAATAGGAAAACCATGTGTCAAATAATGAATAATGGGGGACTCGGAGTACCTGACCTTGTTACATATAGGAAAGCTGTATACTTGCAGAGAATAGTGGACTGGTATTCTAACTTTGACTCTAAAATTTGGGTACAGCTAGAGCATGATATTGCTGGCTCCATACATCTAGGTGCACAGTGTTGGACAACTACCAATATTAGTTCACCGCAAGCATATGTCACACATACTGTGCAGGAGACTTTCTCGACTTGGAACAAAGCACTCACTGAGTATCCCAATCTATCCTCTAAGTACTCGCCTCTCACTACTTTCATACACAACAAAGAATTCCTGCCAGGTCTCACCAATATGACCAAATATGACACATCAACAGACAGGGTATTAATGGTATGCCACCTTGATACTGAAAGTTGGTTACAAACTAGAGATGATCTAATCGAAAAGGGCTTTAATAGTTTAAAAAATAGTTTTTTCTACCTACAGTGTTACAATTACTTATCCTCCCACCCGCACAAACAAAATATGCTGAGACCATTGACGGCTTTTGAGTCCCTATGCCGCATACTATCCCCTACATGACACACGCTGTCCCTCTTGTACTCCAGGTTACAAGCCACATTTTATTAACAAATGGATTGAGGAACTGGATGTACAGCTTTCTCACATCGACTCCATTAGGATATATACCGCCATTAAAAAATCCTCCACATCAAACAAATTTTTAGAGTTAAATATGAAGATCCTGCATAGATGGTACCTTACTCCATCGCGCTGTAAACAAATCTTTAAAAACACCACAGACATCTGCTGGAGATGTCAATCCCCCATAGGGCATATGGCACATATGGTGGCAATGCCTCAATATAACTCAAATTTGGAAGGAAATATCGATTGAAACCTCTAAGCTACTGGAAGTACCTTTACCGCTTGACCCATGCTTATGGCTTTTCCATAAAACCCCTAGGACATTTTCTTATCTACAAGATAAGCTTTTTAATATCCATGCAACAGCTTAAAAATTCTCATAGCTAGGAATTGGAAGAGTACCATAATCCCGACTATAGCCCAATGGGTACAAGAGTACAATCACGTAATTTCACTAGAAGAATACCACTATATCAAACAGCAGAAAATTGACATGTATACCCAACTTAAGATAACCTGGGAAGAATACCTGAGGGATAAGTTCAAACCACATGCTTGATAACATTATAGAGTGAATGTGGAAAAAACATGTGTATACTGTGTGTATAGTGAAGGTGGAGGGTTGATGTTGAGATGCTGAGGAAACCTCACTACCTGTAGGTTATACCCTGTTATCTTATAGTAGACATGATAAGTGTTTTGACTAATGAGGTCCTCAAGGAATGGTAAGACTTGTATTTAAGATATGTATCACTACCAAGCAGCACATTGTTTTTGAATGTTATTTGTTTTGTGTTTATATTTATGTCCATTGTTTATACCGCAATGTATACAGAGATATTGGAGGAATGATGCCAATGATTTGTAAAACCACTATCTGTATACGTGATCTGTATTTCATTTGAAAAAATAAAAATTGTTATTGAAAAAAAAACCACATTTGGCACATTTGGGTAAATTCTAGTTGTTCAGTCTTTTATCATCTTTGTGTGTGTTCAATTGCATATGTTATAGATAAAGCATATCATTATTTTATTTGTTTCTTTTGGAGAAATTATGAAATAACTATGTTATGGGTGTCCTACTCTGGGTATAACACTGAAGTGTTATTTAACACTAGCAACAGAAACAAAACAAGATACCCTAATGGGGTGATTTATCAAGCTGAGGCGAACAGGGGCCCACATACACGCTCCTGTCTGCCACAGCTCGCCTCTTGCGGGCTGAATTCCCTTGGCGGAATTCAGCATTGCACACAAGCGCTATTTTGCGCTCGTGTGCAATCCCGCTCCCTGCCCGCGCACAGCCAATCATGCACGAGCAGGAGCTGTCAATCTCCCCGGTCAGACTAGACGGTGGAGATTAAAATTTGCCACCTAAAAGGTGGCGAAAGGGTAGGGAAGCAGTGGTCTGATGACCACTGAATGTAAAATACGGCGTGCAGGTTCTCTTGTGAGAATCTGCAGTCGTAGGCAGGCGAAGCCTGCAGAAAGGGCTTGATAAATCTCCCCCTTACAGACATTTGGCATGACCAAATGAATGTGTAGGTTTTTGCATGGGAGGACTGTTACACTATTTTTGTGCTGCTATTGATATGTTGGATTGGGCACATCATTTCTACTTGTATCAAGAGCAGTAGACACATTGTTGTACATGCATTGTTTTTTTGTAATTAAAGAGATTGAAAGGTCAAAATCAATATGTAAAAAAAATCATGGTGCCTTCCAATGCCTGTAAACCATAGACCAGAACCGTTGTCAAGGAGGAGAATTGACACTTGCACTTAACCAGTTATGAGTATATCACTTGTACTGTAATTCACCCTCATTTGTCAATAAAAAAAAGGATTATTACCTAATTTGTTAGATGATTAAATTATTCATAGCCTATTGAGACCTCCAAGTTCTCCTAATTAGGTCAACTGACTCTCTGGCCGAGATAAAAAAAATGCAGTGCATATTTTAAATTGTATTTACATTAATACAGAGTCTTAGCATTGGGTATAGGCTGTTTTTATGTATATTATTTTTAGTTTTAAAATGAATCCTATGGAGTGACAGAACAAATTATTCTGATAAAAAAAGAATGTAGTGTCTTTGCTTATTACAAACAAAATTTTTCAATAAGTGTGACTTATTTCTATCAAAGGAATAACAAATCTCAGGAGTTTGGACCAGAAAGGCTTCCTATATCTCTAAAATATATAATTATAGACAGTTTTACTATATTTCCTGCATGGGATCCTATTAAGATTGTGTCGGTTCTATTTAAAGAAATACAGAACGGACTGTGTGTTACGGAGTTCTCACATTCCACTACTACGATTCTGAAAGTGGGATTTTGAATGTGTTGTTACAACTTCACTGCAGTTGCCTAGAAACCTTTCCCATATCGCTCTTACAATGCTTCTGCAGAATAAAGGATAGATCATTAAAAATTAAATCTCTATACAGCTTTGACATGTAGCATTTTCTCTAGGGAGCTCTTAGGTTATCTGCTTTAGGTTATGAATCTTGTGACAAACATTCTTGCCTGAATCACTTTCTACAAAAGGGGGGGAATCAGCGTATCAGTTCAACGCATTTGTTACATCAGTTATCAGTACATAAGTTTATCCAATTACAAGAGAAAATTACATCTTGTAGAGTTAGGATTATCAGAACACACATTAAACAACTATAGAAGAATGAATAAAAAATCAACATTTAATTGCACAGCAAACAATATTTTTAGTGCAGTTCAATTTTTTTTTAGTTAATGTATCGTTTCTCTTTCCTTCCACTGTACTGTTATGTGTCATATTAATTTGCCAGCGACCAATGTAATTGCATGGGACATTACCATTCATTGTCTGTGTATTGATAGAAAGTTTTGTTATGTTTACATTGCAACACATTAGTAAGAGTTTGACACATATTACATCTAGTTTAGAACTATCTTACTTATGATTCAAGTTGACTTTTTAGGCTTCCCTTAGAAGTTGACCTGTATATGACATAAATTTTGGAGCGGCAAAATCAATTATTTGGGGCAATATAAACATCTGGATTGTAAGCTTCAGAACCTTTCTTACCATAGTTCTCTTTGTTGCTCAAGGAGAAGGTTTACCTTTAAAGATGGCACATTAAAATTGTTATGAAACATGCCTGAGATGAGTGGTATGTTGGGTAATGTCTTGAGGGTTTATGCTATGAGCAAGGTATTAAAAACAGACACTAAATACATTACATGTACCTCCCTCAAATTATGAGCTGCCATCTTGGTACTTAGTGTATTGCAAGTATCTGAAGGAGACTACTGCAAATGAGCAAACACTTCAGCACGGGAAAGCAATGGAAGATAAAGTTCAACATAGTGGCAACAATGACTACTGGGATGCGGGGAATAACTAATATTATGCTTATAAAATGTATTTAGTGTTTAATGTCCCTGCAATGATGAATTACTTTTTATTTATTTATTTTTTATAAACCCCATATATTTCGGTGAGTACAGGGTGTGTAAATAGTTTCTAATTTTTAGGAGCAAAGGAAAGACTTGTGTGTGCATATACCGATATACAGAGAATACCCAAAGAGCAAAACAATGTTTTAGGTGCCAGAACTCACAGGATTGATACGCCCTATTATACCCTACCTTCTGGAACAAAATGTGCTCTTTATAAGTAATGTGGGATGGGATTCACTCTGTGACTGACAAGTTGCAGCCAAATGTTGAGGATTACAAAACTAACATAAATTCTGTTCGCATCAGATTTATATCAACTGGTTGATATGGTGTAACAGGCCAGATACGTTTGTGGTAAGCCATACTTGGGACTAACTTTTCCTGAAACTGAAGCTTATTCAAAGCATTGGTATTAATAATAGAGTGTGCTATTATTTATTTATAGTGCTTGAAACATGTTGTACAAGGGATGAAGAGCATGCTTAAAATAGTACAGGCATATATACATGTAGAAAAGACTGTAAACCCTTGAGCTCATGAATGTAGAAGTGAAATGGCATAGTTTGAGACAGCAGGTGAAGTGGAAGATGACTAGGAAAAAAAAATCAATAATGGATAAACTGGGAATGAATTAATGTTAACCCTTTGAGTGCTAAGCACTTTCCAACCCGGGTGCTAAGCTTTTTTAAGTTTTTTATTTTTTTATTTTTATTTTTTTTTTGAAAAAAAAGTTTTTAATTTTTTTTTTCAGATCCCCAAAACTGTTGGAAAGGTTAGGCAATTACCTTTCCAACGGTGGGTCTTGGGGGTCTGTAGCTGCTTAGATGCCTGAGATACAGGCTTCTAAGCAGCATGCCCCCTGCCACTATGCAGGCCCGATCGCCGGGGTAGGAGCGGGTGGGAGCCCCCAGATCTCCCTCAAGGTGGGAGAGTGCTAGCGACGGCTCTGAGCCATCGTTAGCAACAGAGTGGGAAACTCTGTGATGGCTCAGAGCCGTCGTTAGCACTCAAGGAAGTCAAAATTAAACATTGATATAGCATGTACTTCTTAAAAAACTTTCCAATTTACTTCTGTTATCAATTTTGTGTCTTTAGTACTCTATGGCAGCAGTGTTTTGCAACATTGTAAAACAAATCTATAAATAATGTTGCAAAGCACTGCTGCTATAGAGTACTAAAGACACGTGTACACTACTAAGCTCTTTTGAGCCTACTCGTTTTACTTTTTAATAAGATACCAAGAGAACAAAGCAAATTTGCTAACAGAAGTAAATTGGAAAGTTGTTTAAAATGACATGCTATATCCAAATTATAAACGTTTAATTTTGGCTTTACTGTCCCTTTTAAGAAGGGTTGTGATAAGCTTCTATAAAGTGATTTTAAGTAGCTCTTTGAAATTCTGGAGCCATAGGAAATTACTGGGCATTGCATGTAGTTTGCGTGTCATGAAATTGCTATATGTAACAGGATGTCCAGCATCAATAGTCCTAGATTCCTTTCCTACCTCCTGGCCGCTAATCGGCATCAGGTGTAAGATCACTCAGACCGAGGTAAAGTTCAGGATATGAACTTTAATAGCAGAGCCAGCAACAAGATAAAAAAGAATAAACATTCCAAGGTCAATACCAGGCTGGCAGCAGGCCAGCAGCAGAAAATTTTACTTGGCAGAAAATAGTCGGTCATAATCCAGATCAGAAATCACACATGTAGCATGTTACCAGAGGCCAAGGCAATGGAATGGTCAGTAATCAATCCAAGACCAGAACCCAATAGAACAGCAACTGCAGGAACAAACACACCCAGAAATAACACTATAATTCAGCAAAGAGAACAGGAAGTGCTGGGTTTATGTAGACAGATGGTAATAATAAATAGCCCACAGCTGCAGCTAGGTGGAGTCAGAGAGAACAAAAAAAATTGTTATAGCATTCAGTCCAATCACTGCCACAGATTACTTAAAGCACACAGACTAAGCAACTGCCTATTAAGCTGAGGACCCCGGTTCACTTTGAGGCATGACAGAATCCCCCCTCAAGGACCCCTTTGAGGGACAGTTGATTTGTCAGGGTGAGACCAATGAATGGCTCGAACCAACTGAAGAGCATGAACCTCTCGAGGGGAAACCCAAGAACGGTCTGAAACAGGGTAGCCTCGCCAATGCACCAGGTACTGCAGCCCTTGTCTTCTTTAGTCGATTATCTGTTCTATATTGTACTCAAGGTTGACCATCAACCAATACAGGGGCTTGATATGAAAGGTACAAGAAAATACATTTTTAGTATACAGACGAAGAAGGGAGGCATTGAAAACTGGGTAAATTCTCATGAATGTAGCGCCAAACTATAAGTCACATGAGTGACACAGCTCATAATGGTGTATGGACCGATGTACTTGCACTTGCAGTGCATTTACTTATACACGTATAGAAGCTTCAGATTGTTGGTTGATTCTTTCAGTCTGTCCATTGGCCTGAGGGTGATATGCAATTGTTAGTGAAACTAAAATACCCAAGTGTTTGCAAAGAAAAACTGTGATCCTCTATCTGAGACCACATCCTCAGGAAGCCCATGTAAATGGACATAATGAGTGATAAAGGACTTAGCCAGCTGTCCTGCAAGACTTCATCCTCTTTTTCTAACAAAGGATATACCCATGCTAGAGCCGTACTCTCTAGTAGGGAAAGAATAAACATAGTCTTGGCCTGAGAAGAATTAATGGTTCCTGGGTATGTGTGGAAATGCAGCCGACACTAATTTAAAAAACCTCTGCAATCAGCAGCAGTCCTACCATCATATTTCTCTGGCAGTTGAGTGGAGTCTTTGGAGGGGTGTTTGATGTCTGCAGCAGTGTCTGTACAAATGCCTATATCTGAGGGGGTGGTGCAGGTGGTGAAACCAGAACAGCAGGAGTAGCTTGAAACAGATTCTGTAACAAGTTACTAATTGCATATAATTTAACATCCGTGTTTCCTAGTTGAGCTGCATGTTCCCCAATAGCTGCCCTTGGTGAGAGACAATTAGGTGGGGTCCATTTTCTGGACTCAATTATACTGTCAGACACCACCAGTCAGATATTTCTTCCCTACCTCCTGGTCAGTAATTGGCTTCAGGTGGAAGTTCACTCAGACTGAGGTAAAGTTCAGGATATGAACCCGAATAGCAGGGCCAGCATCAGGATACAAAAGAATAGTTAAACAATTCAAGTTCAATACCAGGTGGGCAGCAGCAGACAAAAATAATAGGCAGAGAATAGTCAGTAAAAATCCAGATCAGAGACCACACAAGTAGCACGGTACCAGAGGGCAAGGCATCATAATGTATAAACAATACAAGGGCATAATCCAATAGAACAGAAACTGCAGAAACAAACACACCCAGAGATAACTCTATAATTTGGGAAAGAGAACAGGAAGTGCAGGGTTTATATAGACAGATGGTAATTGCAAATAGCCTCCAGCTGCAGCTAGGTGGAGCCAGAGAGAGCAACAAAAAGAAGAGTTATAGCATTGAGACTAACCACTGCCACAGTTCGCCTATAGTACACAGAGAAAGCAATTATCTAGCAAGCTATGGACCCCAATTCATCTCCAGGCATGACAGAAGAGAAGAATGTCACAAATCACACAGGGCATGAAACAAGCCAGGAACCACCCAAATACTAGAAAATACTTTATTTTTACTATTTTTGTTATTTGCAATAGTTAATATAACATTGGCTGTACCACCATTAGGTATGCAACCATACCGCTACGCCATCTTGATAACCAACACGTTGAATGCAAATTAAAAATGTTAAGTAGGTATATGGGTGGTTCCTGCGTTCACCCTGTAGATAGATACACTTTTTTTTATATATGGCTGAATCTGGCAAAGCAGTTATGATTTAGGGGAGTTACACGTCAGCAATTTAGGTTGTTTGTTTAAATCAAATAATATTTTGCCACAAATTTGCCACACAAATAGGCACAAAGGGGCCGATTTATCATTTGTCTGGCGGACATGATCCGCTGTATCGATCATGTCGGTCAGACATCGATAAATGCTGACAGCATACGCTGTCTGCATTTATCATTGCACAAGCAATTCTGGTGAACTGCTTGTGCAATGCCGCCTCCTGCAGATTCACGGCCAATCGGCCGCTAGCAGGGGGTGTCAATCAACCAGATTGTATGCGATCGGGTGGATTGATGTCTGCCGCCTCAGAGGCTGCGGACAAGTTAAGGAGTAGCGGTCTTAAGACCCCTGCTTCTTAACTCCTGTTCAGGCTCGGCGGAAACAAAGGTATTTGGCCCTGTTCGGGCCATGATAAATCGGCCCCAAAGGATTACCTACCCAGATATGTTGAGAAATTTATATTATATTTATATTTTTGTCCAATTTTCTATGCAATATATTTAATAGTGTTACAATTGCCAGCTATATAATTAAATCTGAATATGTACAACACAATATTAATTTATAAAATTATAATACAGTATAGTATTTATTTCTACTTGCATAACTATAATGGGCATATTTTTATGTTCCTGTCCACTGACTTTTTTCTGTAGCTGTGCTTTTATAGTAAAAAAATACGTTATTATAAATCCCACTGAGTTAATATGGTTCTTAAAGAGACAATCCAGCCATTATTAGAATCCACATGGATGCATTTCAGTTTTGAACAAATGCTTTTTCTGTAATATACATGCATTAGCAACATTGCTTCTAATAAAAGCTATAGCTGTTTCAAAAGTGTATTTAAAGGGACACACTGAACCCAATTTTTTTCTTTTGTGATTCAGGTAGAGCATGCAATTTTAAGCAACTTTCTAATTTACTCCTAGTATCAATTTTTCTTCATTCTCTTGCTGTCTTTATTTGAAAAAGAAAAAAGGCATCTAAGCTAAGGAGCCAGACAATTTTTGATTCAGACCACTGTAAAGCACTTGTTTATAGGTGGGTGAATTTGTCCACCAATCAGCAAGAACAACCCAGGTTGTTCACCAAAAATGGGCCGGCATCTAAACTTACATTCTTGCTTTTCAAATAAAGAGAATTAATAAAATTTGATAATAGAAGTAAATTAGAAAGTTGCTTAAAATTGTATGCTCTATCTGAATCACGAAAGAAGAAAACGTGGGTTCAGTGTCCCTTTAAGTATGCACTGTGCACCAGAATTTTAAAAACAGCACTTGCTCAGAATGGCTAAGGTGCTTGTACCATATAGTAATGACCTTAATTTGTTGATTACTGACGTGTTACAAGCCCTACTGGTGTTCTGAGCAGCTGCATTATTTAAATTGCTGGTGCACTGAGAATATCTAGTTATGCTTCACATGCACGTGCAGAGTAAAATGTTAACACTAAAACACTGATAACTTTTACTAGAAGCATTTTTGACAATACATGTATTTTGTAAATATGTTTCTATTCAAAGATGTAATTCGTGGATGTGCATTTTAAATATGACTGGAGTGTCCCTTTAACAATAACTGCATTCTTGCAATAAAATAACATAGACGGTAGTAAAGATGTTTCCAACAGTGTAAACACCTTGTTTATTGCAATAGTTGTTTACATGGAACCAGACTTGTTACTAGAGTAGAAGCAGCTCGCTACTATGATTAGTAAACTTCCTTTGTTTTGCAGATCCTTTTTTTTTCATATATACTGATGACAATAAGGAACAGATATATGGTAGGGTTAGGCTTGTGAAGTCTGTAATGTTCACTTCCAATTCTCACAATTGGAAAATGTTTAATTTTCAGACATAAATTACAGGAAAAGGGGACAAAATAAATAGCGGAAGTATATTACAAAGTTGTTTAGCTATGCATTATTAAACATGTTATATTACAATCTTAAAGTATTTCATGTCAACTGCTCTAGGCAATTTATTTCGGTACATCAGGCTAGCATGCTAATCTCTTTACAAGAAAATCACATTTATATAAATTTAGACAGTTCATGCACTTTGTCATCCTTATTCCACCAAACTATAATCCTCTGTTTAATCTATAAGCTATATTTTAAGAGGTGACCTATCCTGTGATCCCTGGTAGGTGAACAGATACTGTATATGTGGTTTTTATACATTTATCTATAAGTTTTAACCAAAGTTTGCCCTTTGCTAAAGGCAGAAGAAAGAGGAAAAAATTGATCCACACAAGGGATAGCATACATTTTTGCTGACTATACTGCTAATTTCAATGCTGTTGTACTAGTTATTTATATTTAAAAAAATCAGAAAGTAAACAAGAGGCCGTAGCAGAAATGATCTTTACACCAAGGGTGTCCCTGCATATGCTTTGAACACAAACATTTATCAGCTGCTTGCCTTTGTACATTGTTGCTTTAAAGGGACAGTAAAGTCATAATGAGTCATCCATGAATTAGGCAGAGCATACAATTTTAAACAATTTTCCAATTTACTTCTATTATTTAAGTTGCTTCCTTCTCTTGTTATCCTTTGCTGAAAGGTTTATCTAGGTAAGTTCGGGAGCAGAAAAGAACCTAGGTTCTAGCTGCTGATTGGTGGCTGCATATATATATATATATATATATATATATATATATATATATATATACCAATTGTCATTGGCTCACTCATTATTATTATTATTATCATTTATTTGTATAGCGCCGCCAAATTCCGTAGCGCTGGGCCTGTTTAGTTAGAAACCAGTAGTGCATTGCTGCTCCTTCAACAAACGATACCAAGAGAATGAAACACATTTTATAATAGAGGTGAACTGGAAAGTTGTTTAAAATTGTATTTTCTACATAATTCATGAGAGACAAGTTTTGGGTTTCATGTCCCTTTAAGTTTGTATAAGCATGTTCCTCTCCCTAAAAATGGAGGAGGGATTTAAGCCTGTGCCTTTTTTTTGTTGTATAATCAAACTGCCTAATTTATTACTAATATTTTTATTAATATTACTATTAATATTATTATTATTATGTGGGTTTTTTTACATTGACATCTATAATCAAGCTATCTAATTGCCTAATATTTATTATTATTATTATTATTATTACTATTATTATTTCCTAGCCCCTACTTGACTATATGCATTTTATGGCTTATGTGGTTGTCTAATTTTGTTATATTTCTAATGTACAGTATTTGCCCTCTACACATAGAATAAACAGTCTTTACAAAAATATAAAACAGACAGCAGATTCACTAAACTGTTCTATGGAGTTGGTTCACTAAGCTTAAAAGCTATCTCTGTATTGATGATTTTGTGTCTGTTTTTGCTCTGTTTAGTGATTGTTATTATTGTTTGTTTAATGTTTATTTTCTTAAACCATATGGATAACCTACAGCCACACCAAAAAAGGAAAAACTTATTTAAAAATAAATCAGCCAGTGTATGTATAAGAGGAGCTGCATCTCCAAACCTTGTAATCAAAATCCTTTTGAACACAGCAATAAAGCTGATTTAAAAAAAAAGGTATCTCTGTAAATTATGCTAAAATCTGCTAACCAGGATAACATTGTAGCTAGAGAGGGTTTTGGTCTTCTTTTAAAAAAAATTTTACCTCTAATATTTTGGTCTAATTTAAAGAAAAAATCCAAAATCATGCTTAGGATTGGTAAGAAGAGTTTAACATATATTTGTAGATTTTAATTTTCTTAAAAATAATTGGAAAAACTTTATTTAAAATGGTTGTAATCCTTTTTGAATTGTTCCATGTAAAACAAACAGAGCAGCTCAAATATATTACAATGGATTTATTTAGTTAGTTAGCTTTTTTCTTTTTCTTTTTTAAATGCTTGATATTATTCTGATAAATACACACAGTTGTGGAGGCCTGTACCTCTCTACCAATAGAGGTGTCCCAGTCAGCCAGTAAGCATTAAATCCCTAAGAATGTAATGCATATTTTCTGGGCATTCGCCGCTTTTTCGGCTATATAAAGCAGGTTCGCATAAGTGAGCCTGCTATCATATGTTTAAGACACAGAAACTGTTTCTTTTTCTTGTCCACCACCTTAAAGGTGGCAAGCACAATCACCCCGACACTCGTTCTTTCAGTGTGATTGACATTCCTTGCTGTAGAGAAAATGGTTGCGCCAGAGAAGGGGCCAGCATTGTCATAGTTTCAATTAAAAATATGTGCAATTTATTTTTTTACAGTGTCTAAGCAATGGAAATACCAATTAGCTTCATGACAATAAAGAGTCACAACAAACTTTTATTCTGCACCTCACAATAAATATGTTATAAAAGTACATGTATGCTTTAATTCTGCATTAGCAATTTATGTAGAGGACTCTCAAATTGAAAACTTTCCAAAAGTTGTTAGAAATGTTTTTTGATCTATAGGAACCTGTTCAAAGTCTAGATACCACCAGGCTAACCCTTATGTTTCTGTTCTTATTTCCCATACAGCTCCATCAGGTGAGAAGAGTAATGACAATCCTTTTCCTTACTATGGTTATTTCATACTTCAGTTGCATGAAAGCTGCCCCCATGAAAGAAGCCAGTGTCAGAGGACAGAGTGGCTTGGCTTACCCAGGTCTGCGGACCCATGGTACTCTGGAGAGCATAGGTGGGCCTATGAGCAATTCAAGAGGTGGTGGACTTCCATCCTTGACAGATACCTTTGAACAGGTCATAGAGGAGCTTTTAGAGGAAGAACAAAACATACGACAAAGTGAGGAAAAAAAGGACTCAGACTTGTATTCATCTAGAGTTATGTTGAGCAGTCAAGTGCCTTTGGAGCCACCACTTCTTTTTCTTCTAGAGGAGTACAAAAACTACTTGGATGCTGCAAACATGTCTATGAGGGTTCGGCGTCACTCAGACCCTGCTCGACGTGGGGAGCTGAGTGTGTGTGACAGTATTAGTGAGTGGGTTACTGCCGCAGACAAGAAAACTGCTGTGGACATGTCAGGTCAAACTGTTACTGTCCTTGAAAAAGTCCCAGTACCCAAAGGCCAACTGAAGCAATATTTCTATGAGACCAAATGTAACCCTATGGGTTATATGAAGGAAGGATGCAGAGGCATAGACAAAAGGTACTGGAATTCACAGTGCCGAACTACCCAATCGTATGTGCGTGCTCTCACCATGGATGGCAAAAAAAAAGTTGGCTGGCGATTTATAAGAATAGACACTTCATGTGTATGTACATTGACCATAAAAAGAGGAAGATAGTGAATTTATGTTGTATAGATTATATTGAGAAGAAAATATCTATTTGTATATATACACAACAGGGTAAATTATTCAGTAAGAAAAAAAAATATGGACTGCATGTATAAATGAGGTTTATACAGTACGGTGGTTCTACAATCTATTTATTGAACATATCCATAAACCTACGGGAAGCGGTCATCTGTGCACATTGCTGTCTGTTATCTGCTAGAGGCGCCAAGGAACCTGTTGCTGTGCAATACTTCCATGGCTCCTCCTGCAAAACATAACTGACAAAATAGGCCTGCGTTATTTTCCTCAATAACATTGTGGTTTGTAGCTGTTGCCAACAATTGAAAAAAAGAAAAAAAAAAAAAGTAAAGATAAAAAAAAACGAGTTGCATGCTGCTTCAGTTGTGAATTGATAAAACTCTGTTCTCTATCAGACAAAAATTGAACCAAAACATTCCGTTTACATTTTAGACAGTATCTTCATTCCTGTTAGTATTATATCTGTTTTACTGCTTTTAACTTCTGATAGCGTTCAAATTAAAACAATGTCAAGGTGCTGTTGTCATTTTCTTTTTAGAGTTTTTTTTTTTTTTTTTTTTTTGTAAAGTTGCAAATAGCTTGTCATGGATATGTGTTCTGACTAAAAAAAAAATCTCTCATTTTGTATGTTGTGAAGGTGTTTGCAAACTCAAATCAGACTACTGATTTAAAAAACAAAAAAATAAGGCAATTAAAAAAAATCCTCATTTTAACATTTTCAACCTACATTTGGCAACAATGGAATATACTTTAAATAGTCTAAATATGCTGTTTCACAAGCTTCTGTGTGGTTTGTTTTATGTACATAATAATTTGGAGTAAAATTAATAGGTATGTTCTATGTTAGAGCAGGAATGATACACCATACAAAAAAGGTCTGACAGCTCACAGACAAATGGAAGTTCATATCTCACTTAACTCCTAAAGAAAACACGTGTCTAGCTTTGATCTAGTTTAAGTTAATATTTCCAATGCAAATATTGACTGGAAATTGTTTACTATTGCTCTTCTGGCCCATAACATTGTCCTCGGATACTAATAGGAAAGCACATCAGATCTGTAGAAATCACAGTTTGTTAGGCAGAACAAATGGTCTCTTAGGATTGTCAGGAAGACTATTTAGTAGCATAGTCAACCAACCAGCAATTCAATGTGGAGTGGAGTATAGAGAAACTAAAAAACAACATTTAGTAAATATTGAGAGTGTTTGTAATGTCAAAAATCTGTTGATTCCAAACATCTTTCAAAATTTACAATAATGATCCAATTTTATTTTTTCAATTCAGTGACATGAAATTGGGATTGATCTGTTAAACAATTGGACCATCTCAGAATTCAGAGTTTCAAATTTCCACCAAGTACCAAAACAGATCTAACGTAATAAAGTAATGCAAGTGTATTTATTTATTTATTTTATAAAATAAAAAAATAGCTATAAGTTATGTTTTGTCCCAATATGACTAGTTTTTTTCCACGTTAACAGATTTCTAGGTTTCCATTTTGAATACTATTGAGAGGGATGATGCAATCTATCTCCAGTATACCGTGGTAGACTAAACACTTTTGTTTTAATGATATAAAATGATATTTTTTTGCTGCTTGGGGACAATAATTCCCAATATCAGTTTGCATATGCCCCAGATATATTAGTAAAATACTCTAAAATTATTTTAAAACACATGTTTTTTTTAGAAAAAGAAAAGTCTAACATATACTATAAAACTAATTTGGGTAATTTCATGAGAAAAATCTAGAGCATAGTCACTTATTTCTTTAATTTTATAGTAAGAATCCTTCCTTAAAATATGTTTTCTACTCAATATTGTCAGAGAATACAAACAAAAGTGAAATTGGCAGTAATCCTCCAATTACCTTGACACGGGGAAAGACATTATTAACCTTTTAAAAGTTGACACCTTAAATACAGTGTAGCAGAACTGGTTGAGTGCACACCTCAGTTTAGAGAGAGAGATATAACGACTTTACATTTTTGTGATGGGGCACTTTCAGGTTATGTTCTGAAATAGAGGCTATAGTGTTAGTGTAACGTATAATAAAGGGTGCCAATATCCGGTCCTTCAAATCTCCCATTGGTCCTGATTTTAGAATTATCTATGTCAGAAACGGAGCAGCACAAATTTGTCCCTTTTCATCAAGTAAGAGGTCTGGATTTTAGCACCCCTACTATAAATATACTTAAAGGGATATGAAACACAAATAATTGTTTTGGGAATTCAGATAGAGCATACACTTTTAAACAACTTTCTAATTTTTATTAATTATAATTTTTTTCTTTGTTTTCTTGGTATCTTGTTGAAAAGCAGAGATACTCAAGAGCCTGCCCATTTCTGATCATTATATGGCAGCAGTTTTTCCTGCCAAATAGTGCTCCAGACACCAACCTAGGTATCTATTCAACAAAGAATATCATGGGCACAAAGTAAATTTGGAAACTTTTCTTTACAATTTTATGCTCTGTCTAAATCACAAAATAAATCATTTGGATTTCATATCCCTTTAAACCCATGTTTTTAAAGCTTTATGTGAAGCATAAATGAATGTCAATGAGCTGGATTCCATAAATTGAAGGTCTGTTGGAACCAGTAGGTTATGGTTTACATTGCCTCTGGCAACTAAATTAAATGGACATTGTATTCTATCATGCATATGAAAGACCAACATTTACATGTCAGAAATATTCTTATTTGTCTGAAAACATGTTAAAAACCCAATGATATACTATTAGTTTTGTACTGGCTGAGCAGGAAAACTGACTCAGCAAGTATAACCAGAAAAGAGTAATTTATTCAGGACAGTAACATGAGTTATCAAGGAAAAAAAAATGAAATATATTTGAAATATCCTCTTTTAGATTAAACAAAGAAAAAGATAATTACCCCTTAAATATGATTGCACTGTGCAAAATGAAAATTAAAAAAAAATCTGATGCAAATACATAATTTCCAACGTGTGTGCACTTTTTTCCCCAGACTGTTTTTAAATAGGAATCTGAGAACTAACCCCACACACAATGCTCTAAGCAAAACACTGTAGTAAAGTAAAATAGATATAATTTAAAAATAGCCTTAAATTTGCACCACCAAAACTTTAATGAATCTACTGAACCAGATTTACATAAAAAATAAATAAATACATATAGAGATTTGTTTTGGTGTTATAATTTGGTGCTGGGAATATCCTGCATCCAATATCTCCCAAACAAATAAATTCCCAAGGGTTTACCAACATATAAACAAAGTGGTGCGATTGCTGTAATGAAAACTTGACGTGATCTCTAATATAAGCAGTCAACTATCACATTTGATTGACAGCACTATATGAAAACATCTGCTAAGGAGAGCAAGGTTAGTTTTTTTTTGTAGCAAGACTGTGCTGGGATTGATGAGAAATACACAATCTATGTTTCTTGATAATTACTGACAGATACTGATGCACCAGGGCATTTAATTAACAGCATATGCAACATTTGTTTTAATTGTAAATGTGCATATATGTATACTTGTGTTTTTACATGTAAATGCATTCAATAAAATATGCACTGTGTGTGTATATATACATGTAGATACATCATATAAAGGTGTGTATGTGTATGATACACAAACGTGTGTGTATGTAATATATGCATTCATACAGGGCTGGACCAGTAAAAGTAACTACCCAAGCTTTATAAATAACATATAGCTGGAATTTTCTACTAGCCTTGGACCAGTTAAAAAAAAATTGGACATTTTCTCTATCTTTAACATTGAGTGAACTAGTAACTTTTCCCCTCCAAACTAGTAAACTATAGTTGGTGAGTGGGTATGCATGTATGGATATTTATTTTTATATATATATATATATATATATATATATATATATATATATATATATATATATATATATATATATATATAATATGTGTGTGAGTATAAATTATATATACAAACTGTGGGTATATATATATGTGTGTATATATATATATATTTGTGTGTATATATATATATATATATATATATATATATATACATATATATATATATATATATATACACAAAGATTTGTGAGCGTGCTTGCACATGCACACAACTGTGTGGATGGAAATACAGATGTGTGTGTATTCAGTGCAAAATGCAGGACTAAATATGCAATTATGAGGAACAATGCTATGTGGCGAATGTTATCTCAACAGTATTTGATGGAGATTTTATTTTTTTCTGTACAGAAAAGCAACATAGTGCAGAGCTATGACTTGCCACAGCTAATTGCACAATTGACAGTAGGCTTGGCAGTTGTAGCTGAAATGAGCTGCAACTTACGACATTGTCAGTCATTTTAAGTTTTGCAGTGGTCTGTTTGTGTCAAAGGTATACTCTGCATGTCACATGCCTACTGCTTTGTTAACGTGAGACACTTTGAAAAATGTAAAATTTATGTATGTGGCCTTGTTCTTTCTGAAAAACAAATTATATATTTTCACGATGTGTAACAAATATTTATTGTATGTTAAGTATATTTATATAATTATGTTATTGAAACATTGAATTTGGCATTTAAACTGAAAGCATTTGAATCATATTGTAAATAGGATTACCTCTATTTAAGTGTACTACATAACATATAATATATGTTCAAAAATAGAAATTTTTAATGTTTTTAAATATATTTTCAAAATATATAAACTGTTTTGGACCATGTTATTTTTTTCTGACTTCAAATATATATATGTGTGTTTTTGTTTTTTGTTTTTTTTTATATTCCTTGGATACCTTCTCATCCAATAAATACCTTCCCAGACCATAATCCTCTAGAAGAAGTAAATCATTCTGCTAGTGGTATACAAAAGAAAAGAGGCAAGAGCGGAGGTCAAATACATGAAAAGCAAATTATGACAGAAGAGAAAATATTTAGGTGTAGCTTAAAGATCATCTGTAAGACATGATAGTTGACATAGAAACAAACTTAGACTTTAATTAAGATTTTTTTTTTAAAGTTGCTACTGCTTACAAAATTTATAATTGGAAAATGTGTATCTTGTGAGTTATGAAAGAGAAATGGGGTGTTTCATGTCCCATTACTGCTTTAATATATTTAGGTATAAGCATAATTAAAGGGATATGAAACCCGAAATTTTTCTTTTGTGATTCAGACTGAGCACACCATGTTAAAAATGATTTCAATTTACTTCTATTCTCAAATTTGCTTTGTTTCCATGGTATTCTTTGTTGAAGAGATACCTAGGTAGGCATCAGGAAATCATGCTGCCATCTAGGGCTCTTGCAAATGGATAACTAAGCATAAGTCCCTGCTTTTCAACAAAAGATACCAAGAGAAAAAAGAAAAAAAATATAATACAAGTAAATTAGAAAGTTGTTAAAAATTGCATGCTCTATCTAAATCAAGAAAGAACATTTTCGGGCTTCATATCCCTTTAAAATGCATATAACATTAAAGGGACATAAAACGCAAAAGCGAAACAAACATGTCACTTTTCAATAGAAACATTACTGCTATGCACACATTAGTACTGTTTTTGATAGAGCTTTCAATGTGCAACAAAGCATATGTAAATATGCTACATGCACCTGCATTCAAACACTGTGTCTGTGCTCAGAGAGCATATATTGTGTTGGCAATTCATTTGTATAATTGCTTGCAAATACTCACCTTTGTAGTTTCTCTGAAGTGGCATAGTGCCTAAATGCAGGTGCACGGGGCATACCTACATACGTTTTGCAAACAGTAAAGCTATCATTGAAACTGTGAATCTGTTACTAGAAACATTTTGCTAATATATGTGTTTTGCAAAATTGCTACTGTTTAGTTTTGAAATGCAAATAGAGTTTTCCTTTTATTAAACACTGTTGCTATCAAGCTACAATATAGGCACTATTTGGAAATCTAATATGAAATGACTTCTAAGGATACAACTTGCCTAAATGAATACAGTTTCACAATTTGTTCAGTTAGACTTTTGTGATTATCAATATCTTGCTTTTATTTGAGGGAGCATTAAACACTTTTTATGTTTGTGTAAAATGTGTGCTTTTTCACACACTCCCAGATACAGAGTACTAGATCACAAGTGGTGCGCTAACGTTAGGGCATGCACAATATTTAAATATCAACCCCGCGTTACCTTGCAGGCAAATTACAAATTGAAAGTAAATGCGACCGCAAGAGACAAATCTAAATTTGCGCTTTTCAAGTTAGCTTGACTGAAGACATTGTGCAAAGGGTTAGGACAAAGATTAAAGTTGCATTAAACACAAAATGAATACATTCAAATGAAACATTACATTCATATACACACTATCTAATAAAAATGATTCATATTAATATTAAAAAAAGTTATAAGGGTACAAAGGTATATGGTATATGGCAAGGTATTTGAATGGAAAGGGCTATAATGTATATATACATACATATATGTATACATGCATATTTATGTTTATATGTACATATACAAACACAAATACACAAATATACATATGTATATATACTTTGGAGCCCTTTCCTCTCAAATACCTAAACATAACAAACATTTTACATTTTTTTTAATATTTAAGAATGTGTTTTGTGTGTGAACTGTAAATATTTTACATTCCAATGTTCTTCACATAGGGCAAAATGTTCTATTTATTTGTTAATAGATATTCTTATATGTACATAATATATATATATATTTATATACATATGTGTGTGTGTAAAATATTCATAACCATCATCAGGTCAGCTCTGTAAGTTTAACTCCTGTCGGGTTAGCACGCAAGCGATAAGTGTTAGGATTTTTCTAGTTTGCACTCTCCATTGAGGTCTATGGGAAGGAGGAGATAGTGCAGGCGCAATATTCTAAGTCCTGAAGTCAGCGCGAGTTGGCTTTTGCATGTGCGCAAACATTTTACTTTCAACTTGTGATACACACACTAACCCGTGCGTGTTAAAAGTTTACTTTTGGCCCAGAGTTTCTATTTTGGCATCTCTAGGGAGCGTGGGACAAGCACAATATCTTAAATCAAGAAGCGTTTAATGTCTTTTTTAAAGGGACATGAAACCCAACATGTTTCTTTCATGATTCAGTTAGAGCATGTGAATTTCCAATTTACTTCTATTATCAAATTTGCTTAATTTTCTTAGGTATCATTTGGTGAAGGAGCAGAAATGCACTACTGGGTTAACACATCTGGTGAAACAATGAAAATAGGCATTTAAGTGCAGTCAGTAAGAAGCTAGCTCCAAGTAGTGCATTGCTGCTCCTAAACTTATCTAGGTATGCTTTTCAACAAAGAATATCAAAGGCAATTATATAATAGGACATTGGAAAGTTGTTTTAAATAAAAAGTTCTGTCTGATCATGAAAGAAACAATTTGTTTAATGTCCCTTTAATTTTGCTGAATGCCATTTAGAAAAACAGAGCACAACGATTAGGAGCTCATTGTGTTTATGAATCATTTGTATGAGGGCTGCAGCATGGATTATAACACAACAGACACCTAAAGTAGAAAATGAAAACAATGTTGTTATATGAGAAATTAATTTAATATCCCTTTTAATGGGAATTGCACAGATATTATTTTCAGTTATCACTATAAATGCGCTACTGCTTTAATATTGGACTGAATAGACATACTTTGAAGAATTGTAGAGGTCTGTCACTGCCCTTTAGTGCTTAATAATAAATTGTCTATCAGCAATGAGCATTAAAACTGTTCCTCCCAACGTTGATCCTCTGGGGCTGCCCAAATGATGTGGATTTCAACCAAATGATTTAAATTTTAGCAGTATATACAGTAAAAGGGACACTGAACACAAATCTTTTCTTTCGTTATTCAGATAGAGCATGCAATTTTAAGCAACTTTCTAATTTACTCCTATTAACAATTTTTCTATGTTCTCTTGATATATTTATTTTAATAAGCAGGAATGTAAACTAAGGAGCTGGCACATCTTTGGTTCAGCACCTGGGTAGCGCTTGCTGATTGGTGGCTAAATGCAGCCAGCAATAAACAATCACTATCCAGGGTTCTGGCTCCTAAGCTAAAGCTCCTGCTTTTTCAAATAAAGATACTAAGAGAATAAAGAAATAGGAGTAAATTAGAAAGTTGCTTAAAATTGCATGCTCTATCGGAATCATGTGACTATAATTTGATAATTTAATGCAATATGGCTGGAGGACAAGCCCTTTTTTTTATTGCAGGATGCAGCCTGTGCTTCCTTCTACCTTCAGATTAACAGTTTTTACTTTCATTTAGGCATAAAGTATATTCGCATGTTCATTTGCAGTTCTTTCATATTCAAGATAAAGTGGTTTACCCTACTGCCTCCCTTTAAGATTTCAAAATATATCGTTTATTCCAATATGAAATGAAACTCACAAAATTGTTCTTATACTTAGCAGATATCTATATGTATTCTGGGAATTGGTACTGGAAGATTCTGGATATATATCTTTTTTGAGCACTTTAAACATTTGATGACTTAATTTTGGTGAATTATATTAGATGTTGTTCAATTACGTAATGCAATTATGTCAAGAACTTAATATGGAACCATAGTAATTGACCAGAATCTGTCTGGTTAAACCTCACTGGTTGCCCTTCACTCGGTATCATTTCTGCTATAAACTGTCAAGGCTACATATCCATCTTGACACTTGTGAACATAAATTAAAATGTTGCAACAAACCTGAAATTTATAAGTTTTCTTTTTTCAGACTCTTTTTTTTTTTTTTTTTTTTTAAATTTAGTTTCACATATATATAATATATATAAATTAGGTTAGGGTTAATTGTGTTATATATATATATATATATATATATATATCTGATGAAGGGGATTTACTAGTCCTCGAAACGTCAGTTAAACTTTTGACTTATTGATAACACAAGTCCTGTGAGTGCATTTTTCTTCGGTTTTTATACTTCCCATATTTGCACCCAGGCAGTTGACCCAGGAGGGTGGATTCACTCTATGAAATATATATATAAATATATACAAACACATATACATGCGCACACACACACAAGTACAAAAAAATGCATCAGTGTTAGAGTTTAAATTCTAACATCAAGCTTGTTTATTCCTCGTTTGCAAGCACAGCTAGAATAAAATACTCCCTTAATTTATCTAGTAGCTCTCTTTATTTAGCAAGTGGAGTATAGATGCCAATTTTGAAAGCTTAAACCAGGAATTTTTCTACTTTTTAAAAATTTTAATTAAAACTTAAAGGGACATTAAACCCAAAAATGTTCTCTCATGATTCAAAAAGAACATACATTTTTAAACAGCTTGCCACTATATGGCAGCAGATTTGCGTCAATGTTATACATCAGCAAGATCACTAAATGGCAACACTATTTCCTGTCATGTAGTTCTTCAGACATATGCACGCTACCTATCTAGGTTTCTCTTCAACAAATAATAACATGAGAACAAAGCAAATTTGATAACAAAAGTAAAGTGGAAACTGTTTTAAAATGGTATTCTCTATCTGAATCATGATAGAAAAGTTTGGGTTTTATGTCCCTTTAAACGCTGGCATTAATGGGTAATTTTCCCTTCCATTGAGGTTTCATGAAAAATCGTCTACAAAACACTGTACCAAAATGAACTGAAGCCAAGTGTTTGAAGGTTAAAGTGAATGTAAATTTAGATGATAAAGTGCCCGTTTTTTAAAAATCCGATTAAAAACAGGGGCACTTTAATTCATCAAAATCTACATTTCACTCATGTTATGAAAATACTTACCTTTTAATCTTGACAGCTGCTCCAGCGATTCCCCCAGTCGTCGCAAGCCTCTTCATACATCAGAAATGACGATTCTGTCATCCTCCAATGACGGCTTCCCCCCCGGGGGATTCAGTGTCTGATTCAACTCCATGATTGGAGGAAGCCGGATTCCTCATTTTAGAAGAAGCTTTGCGACGACCGGGGGAAGCGATGCAGCTACTGTCAAGAATAAACGGGAAGTATTTTCACAACATGAGTGAAATGTAAATTTTGATGAATTAAAGTGCCCCTGTTTTTAATCGGATTTTTAAAAAATGGGCACTTTATCATCTAAATTTATATTCACTTTAAGGACATTTTTATTTATAATTGTTGCAGCCTGGCAATTAATGTTACGAGAAACAAGAATTTATAAACTCACAAATAGTTATACAATGTCAGATGTACATCTTGTTTATTTCTGTATGAGTTCTAATGTACACTACAAAAAACAAACAAACAAAAAAACCGAGTGTGATTTGAACCTGTGGACTGCAACACAGAAATTAAATACTGAAGGTTAATATTGCCAGATAAATTATTGTTAGTCTAAGATCCAGATTAGAGTAGGAACTAACTCAACACTCTGTTTAAAGCATTGCATTTTACCCACCAAACATTTATGTAGATGTAGAATTTAAAGGGACATGAAGCAACTTTTCAATTTACTTCCATTATCTAGTTTGCTTTGTCCCTTTGGTATCCTTTGTTGAAAATGAAACCTAGGTAGAGTCAGGAGCAGCAATGCACTATTGGGAGCTTGCTGCTGATTGGTGGTTGCACATACATTCTTCCTGTGATTTGCTGGCCTGGTGTGTTTGGCTAGCTCCCAGTAGTGCATTGCAGCTCCTTCAATGGATTCCAAAACAATGAAGCAAATTTGACAATAGAATAAATTGGAGAGTTTTTGTCAACAAGCAGGGTACATGTTGTAATTTTTTAAAGTATTGTAGGGATAGTAATTATTGAGGTTTATAAGGTGAAGACAGATACATAGTTAGACTATTAATATGTTAAAACAGGAATGATAGCAGCTAATAGTAATGTCTGCAAAACAGTGGACTAATCCCAATACAATCCTGGTTATATGCAAATAAGTAAGATCAAATAATGTTCCCCAACCAGGAGAGAAATTCAAACCAAGTTCCAGGCCATACAGAGGTATGCGCGATCAAAATACATTTCCCAGGTATAAGAATCCAAGTATAAATCAAATAAAAAGTTAGACAGGATCAGGAGCAACACTCATCAACTGTGCTATGAAGAAGAGGAAGAAGTGCAACAACACAAAGAACAACCTGGAAGTGGAATACGTTCTCAACAAGCGTGACATGGAGCTATGTATACACTTGATAAGTCTTTCAGCAGTTTTGGGTTTCATAATGACATTACACAGGGAAGAGGACAGTTAGTCCATCACAGACACGGTTTAAATGTGGGGCTGGTGCTAGGATTTTTGGCTACACAGGCAAAGACACATTTTGATGCCCCTCCCCACCCCCATAGAAATAATATACCCTACCATTACAGTTGTGTATTAAGCAGATATAGATAACACTTTTATTTATGATATAGAAAACAGATTTCCGATATCACATCAAACACTTGACTGTTAATCTGATGTATTAAAACTATAATAGTTAAAATGATTAATTTTTGCATGACATAACATACGGAAGTGGTGGCTCTGCACAACATAGCAAATAAGTGGTGGCTCTGCATAATGAATCAAAGAGTGGTGACAATATATAAACACATGAACCTGGAGACAGGATGACCACTTTTCTTTTTAACCATTGCACCTAGACTGATACTAGCATGTTTAACAGGAAAATGTATTAAGCTGTAGGCAGACAAGTTCTTAAAGGGATATGAAACCCACATTTTTTTCTTTCATGATTTAGAAAGAGAATGCAATTTTAAACATCTTTCTAATTTACTTCTATAATCTAATTTGTTTTATTCTCTTGATATTCTTTGCTGAAAGCATATCTAGATATGCTCAGTAGCTGCTAATTGGTTGCTGCACATAGAAGCCTCATGTGATTGGCTCACCCATGTACATTGCTCTTTGCTCAAATAAGGATATCTTAAAAAATTAAGCAAAATAAATAATAGAAGTAAATTGTAATGTTGTTTAAATTTGCATGTTCTATCTGAATCATGAAAGAAAGATTTTGGGTTTAGTGGCCCTTTAAGGAGAGAACTTATCCACCCACAATCGTCACTTGGCAAAATTTAAGATTGAAGAAGAGCTCTGTTGTTCAGTCTGCCCCCCTGCTCTTGGACAACCAATTGCATGAGAGAAGGGCCCGCCAATCACCCCGAACAAGTGAGTTTGAGTTGTTTTATCTCTGGCACTAAGGATAAGAAACAGAGATTGTGTGTGGTTGTAGACTCTAACAAGCCTGAACTGCTACATATTTAAATCCCTATAATAGATCACATTAACTTGAAGTGGAGTACTGGCAGGTTTTGGCCAAGGGACCAGTAGAACTCACACTTGTGTCACTGTATAGAGATGATAATGAACATGTATACACATACTGACACAACACACTGCACTATTATGATAAAGCAAGGCGTCTATACACTAATAAATATGCTACACTGTATAATTAATGTACACTGATAACATATATGCTGCACTGTATAAAGATGCTGAGGTTTTATACACTAAAAAACAGAACAGGCTGCCCTGTATAATGATGTTACATAATGATGCCAAACATTTATACCCTGAAATTGAACATATTGAACTATATAATTATGCCAAGTATTTATACATGGAAATAGCACATGTGCTGAAATTAGAGCCATCTATACATTGGAATTAATAAGTATGCATGTAGAGTAGACAGATGATAGGTATGTGGTACTGTGCAATAATGACTTTAGATATATGGATAGATAGATAGATAAATAAGATAGACAGATAGATGTGAACAGGAAAAAAAATTGGATTGGCTGAATTCTTTAGAACCATTATTAGGGGGAATTTCCTGAATATCCATTGTTCGTGCTATTCAGTATTGATTTCATGTTAAATAAAACATTTTTGTTAAATTAATATAAATGTTTCAAAGCTACAGGTCTGCCTCTATCGTGGCATCATTCTTGTTTCGCATTGCACCTAATTTGTAATAACAGCGTACATTTGCGTGTGCTGGTATTACTGAGTGGAGCACAAATATTGCGATAGCGATATTTTACGCCCCACTCGTAATCGGGCCCTTTATATTTAATATTTAATTAATGCACAAGGAAGTTAGCAATTCTTCATGTGCGCTAACCCGACTGGGTTTGCCCTAAATAGTAAACTCAGATGTGCGTTATGCATATTTTACATTTCTATGTTCTTCACATTGAAAATAATGTACTTTTATTATAAAATATATATTTATATTTATATATCTGATACTGTTAATGTAATATATATATATATGTATATATATATATATATATATCTAGGAATAAATATATAGGTATATATATATATATATATATAAATATATATATATTGAAATATGTGTTTACAAAAAATATTACATTATCCTGTATGTGAAGAATATTGGAATGATAATTATGTACAGTAAATACACAGCAACACACATAAATACATATGTAAACACATCTATACATATATATATATATATATATATATATATATGCAAACATACACACATTTAGACATATCTATCTCTATCTATCTATCTATCTATCTATCTATATATATCTCAAAATAACAAGAGTATTGCATTGAGCAATGATACTTTTTTTATTGGACTAACTATACATTTATAAGTTGACAAGCTTTCGGAAGAGTTCCTTCCTTTATCAAGTCTGAAGCAATAATTCACATCTTTATAGATATTGATTCAATGTTGATATATAACTTTATGTCAGTATATGCTCTATGTAAAGCTATTAGCTATATATTTCCCCTGTCTGTTCTCCTACACTGGACACTGTCTGCCTGTTACCTAAGCCCCCCTCATGATTTTTACGACACCTCCTCCTCTCCCTGCACGTTCTGTCCTCTTAGCTATTCTGTGTTTTAAGATATAATCTGTAAATTCCATTGAATTGGTCAGTATTGCTTCAGACTTGATAAAGTATCATTGCTCAATACAATACTCTTGTTATTTTGATATCTAAATCTCTGGACTAACACGGCTACTCCACTACAACGTATGTATATATATATATATTTATATATATACTGTATAGTAAACCAGGCCCTCTTGCTTAATATATATATATATATATATATATATATATATATATATATATATATACTGTATAGTAAACCAGGCACCTATATATAGGTTAAAGCTATATGCAGCACTTTTTTTCTTTTTTTTTCAAACACCTCCATGTATCTTTGAACCCTTATAACTTTAGTAAGTATTTATGTCTTATGTTTTATGCAACACGTTTACTTTTAACTCGTAATACGCGCTATTTCCAAAATATTTACATAACAGTTAGCGCACCACTCATAATCTAGCCCTTAATTTAGTATATTAAACAGTTTAGGTTTTAAACGTTTGAAAAATGTATGCATTTGTGAAGTTGAAATGGCCATTTTAATCCCTTAAGGACCATATGGATGTGTATGTACATTACACCATCCAGGGATTTAAGGGCCATGCAAATATATTCACAAGTCCATGTGGTCTAAGATATATGCACTTTTCAGGATAATATAATAAATCTGAAGGCTAGAGACCTTTTGCATCTCCTAAAGCCCCCATATGCACATTCACAGAACGAGATCTCTCAGTTTATTTAAATATAGATTTCCACTCTATACTCTGACTGTGAGGAAGGTGCTCATCGCTGCTCTATAGCACCTGGCAGACCAATGGCAGTTTTAAAGGACAATTACATAATAAAAAGACAAGGCAAACACACAAATATTCTGCATGATTTCTCTCCATGCTGTGAGCTTTTTAATATTAGGTCATTTTTAATTTAGTATCCCTTTAAGCAATTTACAAAACAAGAATGTCAAATATACGTTTGCAAAGCTTCAGATACAAAAAAAACCTTTTCTAATTCTCACATTGTAGTCTTTATAAAATATACCATTGAAAAGTTGTGAGTTCCATATGTCTCTAATCATAGCTTTCTGGTTGCAGAAAACTAAAATAAGAAATATGTTCCAGATTTATTCCAAGAAACAAATCCCATTACTTGGGCAATTAGGTTTCTGTGATGAATTTGGTGGGGTTTTTTGTTTTCTTCTGCTGACAGCTGGTAGACTTGCACAAATGTCATACTAGAAAGAAAATGTGCGACTGTACACACAAATGTGACTTCACAGGTGAGCCTAGCAAACACTATTAATAGCTTTTTGCTTTTTTTTAAAGGGACACTAAACCCAATTTTTTTCTTTCATGATTCAGATAGAGCATGAGATGTTAAGCACCTTTCTAATTTACTCCTATTATCAATTTTTCTTTGTTCTCATGTTATCTTGATTTGAGAAAGCAGTACTGTAAGCTTTAGAGCCGGACCATTTTTTGTTCAGAACCTGGGTAGCACTTGCTGATTTGTGGGTAAATGTAGCAAACCAATCAGCAAGCGCTACCGAGGTGCTGAACTAAAAATGGGCCGGCTCCTAACCTTTTATTACTGCTTTTTCAAATCAAGATAACATGAGAACAAAGAAAAATTGATAATAGGAGTACATTAGAAAGTTGGTTAAAATTGCATGCTCTATCTGAATCATGAAAGAAAAAATGTGGGGTTAGTATCCCTTTAAACATAATGGAAGGATGTAAACTAATACATTTAATACAGGGTAAACAACGTTACCAAAATGTAATCAAAATACATGCAAGGCATAATACCCTTTAAATGATAAACTGTAGCACTAAAATTATAAACTGCTAACTGGTGACATAGGTTTACCTTATTAAAGGGATAGAAAGGTCAAAATTAAAATGTGCACAGGTTCATTTCAATTGCAAATAGAAGCATTTTTGCAATATATTTCCATTAGCAAAAAATGCTTCTAGTAAAAGTTATTGCTATTTTTCTGCTGCATATGCACATATGCTGGGGGGCATGCACCAGTATTAAAGCTCAGAGAGCTGAAGATGGTATGTATTGCTTCTTTGAAGAGTTAATTTGTGTCATACAAGCCACCACTGACTTTCTGAGCAGGTGTGGCGTTTGCTTACATTATTAGATTGGTTATTAGATTTAAATGGAAAATAAACAAAACGGTGATTAGTGTTAAAGGGATACTAAACCCATTTTTTTCTTTAACAACTCAGATAGAGCAAGCAATTTTAAACACATTTCTAATTTAATCCTACTATCAATTTTTCTTTATTCTCTTGCTATCTTTATTTAAAAAGCAGGAGCCATTTCATTTTAGGGATAGCACTTGCTTATGGGTGGCTACATTTAGCAAACCAATAAGCAAGTATAACCCAGGTTCTGAACCAAAAATGGTCTGGCTCTTAAGCTTTGCATTCCTGCTTTTTAAATAAAGAAAGCAAGAGAATGAAGAAAATTTGACAATAGGAGTAAAAATTAAAACGTTGCTTAAAATTGCATGCTCTATCTGAATCATTAAAGAAAAAATGTGAGTTTAGTGTCCCTTTAATAGAACACAAGAATAATCTATTAATCTTCAAATATACCAAAGCAAACAAATGTATTAGTATTTTAATATAAACTGCAGATGTAATTTGGTAATAAGCTTTTAGCACTCACTAAGCACCCAATACATCTGAAAATAATTTCCAACATGCTTTACAGCAGAACAATAGAGCAACCTGGTTACTGCAGTATTGAGCCCACCCACCAAAGGTTTCCATATTTGGTTAATTGTTTTGTATCAGTTTTAATATAGGAGGAGGAGGGGTTTACTCCATTAAAAACACACCACCTAGTAGAGATGTTTTGCAGTCACAGGACAGACCCATTAAAAAGTCTATTTAATGTTGTTTATCTTACCCACTTTGCTCTAGCCAATTAGAGACATATAAAAACAAGCTCCTGCGCATATTGACCATACACTACACAGCAGCATCTAGAAATATGAAATGCACCCAAACCTCTCTGAGAACTGTAGTGTTCCCATTGCCCAGAGTAAAATTACAGGAAACTCGGGGAAAATAAATAATTAAAATGCACTGAAAACTTTATTTTGCAAGTGTACATAATTAGGCATGTTATGGGGAATTTAGGGTTTAATGTCCCTTTTAATGATACAAAAGCAGGCAATAAATATTGAACTGAGCTTTTTTATCCCTTTTAGAATAATTTCTTGCATTAAAGGGACAGTGTACACCAATTTTCATATAACTGCATGTAATAGACACTACTATAAGGAATAATATGCACAGATACTGATATAAAAATCCAGTAGAAAAACATTTATAAACTTACTTAGAAGCTTCCAGTTTAGCTCTGTTTAAAAGGTTACTGGAACACTCACTGCAAGTGGGAAATAGCAGACACTCCCCCTTCCCCTTCCTTTGCATATGAAAAGATTCTTTACACAAACAGAAGCAAGTTGGAGTAGGTATACATCGGTATTCTCCTAAAACTTTGCAGCTTGGTTAGGAGTCTCAAAATCAGAGCAATGTTATTTAAAAATTAGCAAAACTATACATTTTAAAAAAAACTGTATGGGCTAAATAAATGGATCATCTACAAAACATTTATGCAAAGAAAAATCTAGTGTATAATGTCCCTTTAATAGAGGGAAGAAACAGTCCAATTGTGAGCTTAATGTCAAGACCAGTTTATTAAGGCTAATAATTGATAATACGAAGCACAGAAGTGTTTTGTTTTGTTTGTTTTTTTGTGCGCAAGGAAGGCTGTTTCCAGTAGATTTGCATCTCTGCAGATTCCAAAGCCCATTATACACTGGTAAATCATGCAAATGTCTCATTTAGATGCAAATGTGTTCCTGTAACATCAGTCAACTCTGTCACCATTTTAAAGAGTTAAATTGATTTCCTTTTTTGAGGTTACAACAACATTATTTATAGAAGTAATATGCATTGATTTGAACACAAGAAGGGCAACTTTTCATGACAATCAAGTCAAGATGAAGGGAAATATGTCCATCCCGTATTCTCAAATCCACCAAGCAAACTTTACTAAGCGGTCTCTCCAGCCTTACAGACCTCCTGTGTTATATGCATCTGACTCATAAAAGTTCTTGTATCTATCAATTTCATGGTGAATCATCTGCATAGCATAATATACAAAATGATTAAAGGGACACTGAACCCAATTTTTTTCTTTCGTGATTCAGATAGAGCATGACATTTTAAGCAACTTTATAATTTACTCCTATTACCAAATTTGCTTCATTCTCTTGGTATCTTTATTTGAAATGCAAGAATGTAAGTTTAGAAGCCGGCCCATTTTTGGTGAACATCCTGGGTTGTCCTTGCTGATTGGTGGATACATTCATCCACCAATAAATAAGTGCTATCCAGAGTTCTGAACCAAAAAAGAACTTTGATGCCTTCTTTTTCAAATAAAGATAGCAAGAGAATGAAGAAAATTTGATAATAGGAGTAAATTAGAAAGTTGCTTAAAATTGCATGCTCTATCTGAATCACGAAAGAAAAAATTTGGGTTCAGTGTCCCTTTAACTCAGGAGACAAGTGGCACCTCTTTTTTGAATATTGCTCAAGATCTCTTAAACTCGATATACAGAAAACCATATTTTCAAGGTTAGCAAAAGGAATACTTATTATGGCCATAGTATATGCAAAAAATAGTAACAGTGTAACACAGGGTCACTTTTTTGGGTAAAGATAAAGTCCAATTTTTGTTTCGTGTTTCAAATAGAGCATGTAATTTTAAACAACTTTACTATTTACTTTTAACACCAATTTTGCGTTGTTCTCTTGGTATTCTTAGTTGAAAGATCTTATCACATGCTTTTTTTATTTGTTTTTCACAACAGGGGAGAGCTAGTTCATGTGAGCCCTATAGAAAACATTGTGATCACGCCCGTGGCTTGTGGCAGACACTGCACTAATTGGCTAAAATGAAAGTCAATATAGAATAAATAAAATGTCATGTGATCAGGAGGCTGTCAGAAGATGCTTAGATACAAGTTAATCACAGAGGTAAAGAGTGTATTAAAGCGAATGTAAAGTCAAGCACCCCTGTGAACGCCACATTAAAGATCATTTCAAAATAACGACTTTAATTCATGAATTTTATAGCTATAATCTATTGTCGCCAGTAATTACGTTTTTATTCTCTCAATTTCACTACAGTTCCTCTGCTCACCATCATTGCTCTTTGAGTGACAGTTTTTCCAAACTTATTTTGCCAATCATTGTTCCCGCCCCCCCCCCCCCGGGGGTGTTCATGCACCTTTTGCCAGTGTCATAATTTCCTACTGCGCATGCGTTGAAGCCGATATTCTCAACTCAGCTCAGACGCGCGTTAATGCTTCGCGCATTCACACTACTCTTCTTGAAATCAGAAATAGCGTTATATTCTAAGATCGCATACAGAAAGGTAAGTAGCGATCTTGGCATCTGTAAGATAAAATACATTTTAACCTCTTCCACCGGGCAAATAATTATCACACTTGCAGTGGATAACTTAGAATAATTTTTTAATATGTATAGATGATGAAACTGAAATATGCAGCTACGCTCACTGTCCAAATAGTATTCAATGAATGTATTAATTCATTGAATACTATGTAGCTAGTATACAATAACTGCTTTGACGCATGCGCATTTCAATCTCTTCACGGGAGCGCGCTTGAAGGAGACGTATAAAGCGGGTGGGACCGCTCTATACGTCACACTGATGAGAACAAGGAAGTAGCGGATGGGAGGAGTTGGGCTTCAGAACGGAGGAAAGTTAGTGTTAGAAATATATATTGAATCCAATATTTTTATCAAAAATAAATGTGGCGGTTTCACTAAGTTATAGATAACAAATAAAATTATGAGTTAGCTAAATGAGGAAAATTGACATTTACTTTAATATAACTGTGTAGGTTATGCAAAATTGAGGAATGGGTAATAAAGGGATTATCTATCTTTTTAAAAAACAAAAATTCTGGTGTTGACTGTCATTTTAAGTTAAAGGAACAAGAAACCTAATTTTATTCTTTCACGATTCAAGTAAAAATAAATAAATACTTTTATCAAATTTACTTTTGGTATCGTTTGTGGAAGTGCAGGTGAGTAGGTTTAGGAGCATGCACAGAGAGGGGCATTATATGGCAGCAGGTTTGAAAGAATGTTTTTAACAATGTTATACATGTTGCAAATGCTGCTGCTATATAGTTCTCCAGACATGTGCACGCTACCAACCTTGGTATTCTCTTCAACAAAGAATACTATGAGAATGAAGTACATTTTGTAAAAGAAGTAAATTGGAACATTGTTTAGTAAATTGTATCCTCTATCTGAATAATCAAAGAAAATGTTTTGCTTTTATGTCGGGAAGTACTTTTCGAACAATGTTACAGAATTTGGCAGTGTTTTACAAATAAATGGTAATACTAATTTTAGTGGCTCGTTATCCCCTGCTGTTTGGTCTTATCTAGAAAATCCTATTCTGGATTTTTATATTGCTTAGAAAACATGTATTTTATGAGAATAAACCAGGTCTATGAAATAGTTTAAACGTGTACCTTCCATCAGTTCTAGAACGTAAAGGGATAGAAAACCCACATTTTTTTTCTTTCATGATTCAGATAGAGCGTGCAATTTTAAGCAACTTTCTAATTGACTCCTATTATAATTTTTTCTTCGTTCTCTTGCTATCTTTATTTGAAAAAGCAGGAATCTAAGCTAAGGAACCGGCCTATTTTTGTTTCAGCACCATAGATAGTGCTTGCTGTTTGGTGACTACATTTTAGCCACCAATCAAGCAAGGGCAACCCAGGTGCTGAACCAAAAATGGGCCGGTTTCTAAGCATTACATTCTTGCTTTTTATATAAAGATAACAAGAGAACAAAGAGAAATTGATAATAGGAGTAAATTAGAAAGTTGCTTAAAATTGCCTGCTCTATCTGAATCATGAAAGAAAAAAATTGTGTTTACTATCCGTTTAAAGGACCACTAAATTCACAAATAAACTTTCATGATTTAGATAGAGCTCACAATTTGCCCGCAAATCTGCAAGGGGCGGCATTGCACCTGCAGTTCATAAAAAGCATATGCTGTTGGCATTTATCGACGTGCAGCGGACACGATACGCTACATCATATCATGTCCGCACGCACTATGATAAATCTACCCCATAGTATTTACTTTTACATGTATTGCGTAATATGGAAAAAAAATCCTTTTAAATTGATTGCATCTTATCTTTGTAAAAATAAATAAATAAGTTAATAAGGTAATAATTTACACAATCAATTTATCAAAGGGTATGTCCCTGGACTGGAAAATGAAGTAGATTTTGCTGTATACTTTTGTATATAGTATTTTTTGTCATTAAGTGCTTAATTGCTGATATATACTATAGAAAAAGTGACCATATTTCTTTAATATATTGCTACAAGAGTGTAGACTGGATATTATTCATTTATATTAACTTTACTACTTGTAAGTGAATATGTTCTCTTTGTAGGGCGTACAGTTTTTTTATAATTAAAATTGTAGAGGTTGAGGCTATTTAGTAACAAGTCAAAATTATGTTTTTAGAACTAGGGTTGATGAATGTCTGTATTTTGACATTTTAACAGCAGAACAAAATGTTCGTCTTAACATTTGTTCTATTATTCAAGTGTTTTTATAGAACAAATATTATTTTAATTTCAGCTGTATGATTTGAATATTAAAATAGAACATACAAATATTCTGTTTGAATATTGATCCTCAGAGAATTACATTGAGGTGAATGAGAATTCACGTTTTAATGTTAGTATTCAAATTTACATTTGATAAATAGAAATGAACATTTGCTTGCAATGTTCAGTAAGCATTCAACATTTGTTTAGAAAAAAACAAATGAAGCCAACTTTCATTATTTGTAACAAATGGGCTGAAACATTTGCTCATCCTTGTTTACAGCACAATACCTGCAGTGTAATATAGACGTGATAGTTCTTTATACAAACAGAACAATGTAAGGAAGCTGTGCAGCAAAAGAGACCAGGAACATATGGCACTTTGGGTGCAGTTAAAGAAAACAAATCTCCTCAATATCATATATAAAGAATTGAAAGAAAGGATTCCACGATGCTGCATAGTCTAAAAAACAGAATCGATAAGACTATATAACCTTAACATTTTTTACGGTTAAACACGTAATAAAAGTACAGCTAGGGAGCCACATAGCAATGCTGTTCCTGTGGGAAAATGTCCAGAGACTCAACAAATAACAGTGCAAAAAAAGTTAGCGTGACTTAAAGGGACATAAAACCCAAAACGTTTCATTCATGATTTAGGTAGAACATACAATTTTATTTTTTTTCCAGTATACTTCTATTGTCAAATTTTCTTCATTCTCTTATTATCATTTGTTGAAGGAGCATCAATGCACTACTGGTTTCTAACTGAACACATGGGAAGCTAATGACAAATTTACAATCAGTATAAATATGCATCAACCAATCAGCATATATATATAAAAGGAATAAGATGAAGCACTCACTGGACTTTACATCACTGTAAAGTCCAGTGAGTGCTTCATCTTATTCCTTTTGCTTATTCTTCTTCAGAGCACCCTGGCGGTTGCAGGGCGGTGGTGAGATTTCATATACCCTGTGAACTTTTGCTTATATATATATATATGTATACAGTATATGTGTGTGTGTGAAAAAGGAATAGAGAATAGCGCTATAAGAATGCAGAAGTGAATGGTATTACAACAACCATAACCATATAAATCAATAAATAATTATATTAATCAAATATATTAATATATAATGAAATATGTTAAAAAATACTTTAAAAAATACTAAATCAATTTATAAGTGCAAAAATTAATCAATCAACCAAACATCCAAAATGTGTAGGAACGGGAAAACGAGTATCACTGAGCACTTATCTAAATCCAAAAATTAAATGAAAAGGGTATAGAAAACCAATAAATGCAGTGAATGGAACCAGTTAAAGGGACATAAAACACATTTTTTTTTTCATGATTAAGAAAGAGCATGCAATTTTAAACAACTTTCTAATTTATTTCTATTATCTAATTTGTTTTATTCTCTTGATATTCTTTGCTGAAAAGCATATCTAGATAGGCTCAGTAGCTGCTGAATGGTTCCTGCACATAGAAGCCTGGTATTATTGGCTCACCCATGTGTATTGTCTCAACTAAGAATATCTTAAAAATGAAGCAAAATAAATAATAGAAGTAAGTTGTAATGTTGTTTAAATTTGTATTCTCTATCTGAATAATGAAAGAAAATGTTAGGGTTCAGTGTCCCTTTAAGGTCAGTCTATTAATATAGGTCTAGCCATACACCCTCTAACTCGTTGAAAGTACGAGGGTGAGGAGATATATATATCTGTGTGTTTGTACATATATACATAGACATACAAATATATACAAATTATATATACACCTTTGAGCCCAGTCAAACACCTTGATAGATAAAATATCCCTATGAAACAAAGTGAAGATTTTTTTGATAGAGATACTTCAAATACTTTACTGTATTTATATAGATATATAGCTATACAAGAACAAAGGTATTTGAAGAATTTCTTGGCGCACTTTTGGCTTTATCGCAGTTGTCCTAGCATGGTTCCTGGATAGCAAGTCAGAAGAGGCTTTTGTAGAGCACCCCATAGAATTCTATGGGCATAGGGAGTCAGCACTGACCTCCAGATGTTAGCGCACACCTGATTTACTGATTTTCAATTTGTAATATAAGCACAAGAATTGGAGCGCTATTGATTTAACTTGAGCGTGGTTATATATATAAAATTATACACACACACATAAACACATGTACACATCCAAACACAAATATACACATGCACACACATATATACACATACAAAGCTCATGCATATATACGCACACAAACAGATGCATATGCACAGTCACATGCAAACACAAACACATTGCATACACACAAATGCATACATATAGACACATACATAAACACACACAAACATATATTCATAGTAAAACAGCTGCTTAAGAATATTCAATTGAAAGTGGGATAATTTAGTAAGCAATATCTGCTATTACAAAACATTTGAGACATTTTCATGGATTACAAATTACAAAACAGCTGCTTTAGATGCTAAATGTTGGAGAGTAATTTTGAGAGAGAGAGAGAGAGAGAGAGAAAAGAAAGGGTTAAAGAAAGCATAGATTGATTGTCTGGCCTCACTCACCTCAGTTATATCATGTCAGTTTCCAATAAAAATGACCCTTTAATTTTATAGGAAAAAAATTGTAGGTTTTTCAAAAATCCATGAAGCATGGGAAGGACATTCTGCAGAATTCACAAGCCTAACCCTGCAATATTCTAGACAGTGATTTTTTGATCAGCTTAGAATGTAAAATCTGTGAATCGTGTTTCAGGTTTAGCTGTGTCTAATGCGGGTACTGTATATATAGGAAAAGGAATATATATTAGAATGTAAAATATTTACAGTATATACACAGTTAAACACATTATCAAATATTAAAGACAGATAAATATGATTGTTTATGTTTTCAGGTATTTGACTGCAAAGGGCTTCAATGTTACATTTATGGTGTGTGAATATAGGCCGCTGCATGAAACGGTAAATAACCTAGTGATTAACATATCACAAACAACTTTAACAGAAAGTCAGATGGACTTATTAAATAGAGGCTTGGGGTTTTGCCCTAGTAACACACTTAATAACTTGGATTTGGACATTGAACTTTATAGGTTCTTTAGGAGCCTATGCCTTAAAGAACATTTTTCTAGGGTCTCAAGGAATATTGATACTGGTAATGTAATTGATGATAATTGTTTAAAACTGTCTAATTTTGATTTAACTACTAAATCTGAGTTTATTCCGCCAACAAGTTATCACCCTGTAGAAACTTATATCTCCCTTGTCAGTAAAGATATAGAACATCTTAAACATAATATCAATATACATAAAGGGTTACCAGTGGAATATAAGTTATCAGCTGCAGAAAAGGAGTCCTTATTGGACATTATGAATAACCCAAATATTATCATAAAATCTGCTGACAAGGGAGGGGCTATTGTTGTCATGGACAAATTAAAGTATGTAGAGGAAATCAACAAACAACTCACAGACATTGAAGTCTATGGAAAATTGGAAAATAATCCTATTAAAAACATACAGGTAGAACTTAAAATAATTGTCCAAAGAGCCTTAGAAAACAATATCATAGATCACAAACTTAACGAATATCTTATTAGGAAGGAATGTATTACCTAATTTATATACTTCCAAAAATCCACAAATGTATATATAATCCTCCAGGGTGCCCCATTGTCGCTAGTATTGACTCTATTCGTTCTAATGTGGCCACTCTTCTGGATAGAATTTTTAAATCTATAGTATGCAAATTACAGTCATATATAGAAGATTCTACAGACTTCTTAAATAAATTAGATACAATTGAGTGGCAAACAACTACACACCCTATATTAGTCACACTTGATGTAAAAAAATTGTATACAAGTATTCCCCATCTCGGTGGTATAAAATCTGCTAAAAAATCCTTACAAGATGAAAATACATACACAGATCTACAAATTCATTTTATAATAGAATTACTAACACTGGTGTTAAATAATAATTACTTCTCATTTGGTGATGTCTTTTACAGACAAAAGAGAGGTACCACAATGGGTGCTAATATGGCACCACCATATGCAGGCCTATACATGTGTATATACGAACAGAAATATGTATACTCCAATGAATTGTTTAAAAGGTTTGCTAGCGTATGATGGCACTATATAGATGATGTCTTTATGATATGGTCTGGAAATAATGAAACCCTGAATCAATTTCTTTTTCAACTAAATGATAACACTGAGAACATTGAGTTTACCATGCAAAGTAATGATAAACATATTAACTTTCTGGATGTTATGGTTTATATAGAGGAAGGTATGTTCAAAACAGACATTTTTGTCAAAGAAACTGATAAGAACACCTTGTTATCCTACAATAGCTGCCATCCAGAAAGTACTGTGAAATCTTTACCTAAATCTCAATATATAAGGGTTAAATGAATTGTAAGTGATACAAGCTCTTGCAAAACAAGATTACAGGAAATGAGCAATACATTTACCCAAAGAGGTTATCCAAAACAAGTGCTAGACAATGAACTTAATAAAGTTAATTTAATTGACAGAAAATAATTGTTAATTAAGAGAAAGAAAACTGTTCAAACAAATAGGATTCCCTTTATAAGCACGTTTAATGTTAATTGCAAACAAATCACAGGTATCATTAAAAAACACTGGAATATTCTTAAAAATAGCTATAATGACATTAGGGAGTTTCAAAATTTGCTATTACTTTCTTATAAAAGACCTAGAAATCTAAATGATAGTTTAGTTAGAACTGACATAGGGAGTAATAAACATACATTATTAACCTCAAGCAATAAAGGAACTTTTCCTTGTTATAATTGTTTACACTGTAATAGTGTTATAAGAGGAGACAAAGTAGTACATCCTCATACAGGGAAAAGATATAACATTAATGGATTATACACTTGCCAGTCAGATTATGTTGTTTATTCATTAAAATGTCCATGTGGGCTAATCTACATAGGAGAGACAAGTCAAAAAATAAAAGACAGACTCACACAGCACAAATATACTATAAGAAAAGGTGTCCCAGATTTACCAGTCTCAGCTCATTTCAAAGAAAAAAAAGCATGACGTTAGTCAATTAAGGTTACAAGTATTGGAACATATACCTATACAGAGAAGAGGCCAGGATAGAATTAAGAAGTTAAAACAAAGAGAAGTAATATGGATTAATAAAGTAGACAGTATGTATCCTAAGGGACTAAATAGGGACTATAATCTTTTTCTATTTTTGTAAATTAATCTTCTTTATCTAATAATTTCTGTATTTTTTCTTTCATACAGATCAAGATTCACATAAGACTCAAGAATCCACATAAGAAGTTTAACAATACACAAACAATACATATTTTTAGTCCATGATTAGAACAAATTATAGCAACATTTCATTAATAAGATAAAAAGAAACTGATAAAAAAAAACTACTATTGCTTAGCAAAGGATGCAGTTATGTTGCTATTTTCTTTCTCACAAAATTGTTATATATTTTATGTCATTTCCTAAATGTTCTAGGTTAGCTATGGTTACATAATAATTTTTCTTCCTCTTTGTTATCCATCGTAAAGGTAAAATTTCTTAAAGATTAAAAATTGTTTCTTAGTTAATATAATATATTTTTTTCTTAAATGTACACGAATTCACATATAACAAACACAGAAACATAATTATAGAATTTTTTTGTAAACTACTAATGTATAGTCACAGTAGAGAATGAAAGTATTGTATTATATTAAGATATATATCATTATAGGATAGATGTAATTAATGAGTGCACAATGAGTGTTATAAACAGTACTGTCTCTTTAAAAGTTAAATCACTTGAATGTTTTGCACCTGTATTTGCGTTCACACACAGTCTATAAATTGTAGGCATTAATTATGTGTTTAATCACTTGGCTTGAGAAAGGGAAAAGCCCGAAGTGTTGCCTATGTTTTTTTGCTTGAAAATAAATCACTAAAAAAATCTATTTTGGAGTGCTGCTGCTTTTTCTTTTATTATATATATATATATATATATATATATATATATATATATATATATATATATATATAAATAAATTTACTAGAAAAACAGAAGATAGAAAATAAAACGGGAAGAGAAACAGTATGCCCTATACCAGCACTATCCATCAAATAAAGTGCAACAGGGATAAAGTCATCAGCGATGGGTGTGAGAGCCACTGCTCCAAAGGGTACAAACCCCTCTCCCACAGACACCAAGATGCTAGCAAGTAAATTATAAAAAACACAAAATGTATTAAACAGTATCACACATATAAATGAGTAATTAGTGCCTATATCTAAAAATTAGTACCCATCTACCAATGGCCATTGGGAAGAAAACCCTAGTAAAAGACCTGCATATGTTCGGGAGAAAGGTGGTTTTAAACAAGTTACATATTGGTAAAGAAAAACAACAAATACTGGATCAGCGGGGCAGGCTGATGCTTAAAGACCTCACATCCCTATTAGAGGAAAATCAGGTAACAGCTGATAGTGAGTCACATAACATCAGCATAGGACACACCACTCTAAAAGGGACCTCCTCCTACATGCCATCCTTGTCAGTGGTTCCAGCAGTCAACAGTTTTGTCAAATTAGTGGAAAAAGATATATCCAGGTTGGATATACACACAGGATATAAGGATAATCTTACCCGTAAACAAAGAAAAGCATTAAAAGACCTTATGGAAGATCACAGTATTACGATCAAGCCATCAGACAATGGTGGCAATGTAGTAATAATGGACACACAAGAGTACAAAAAGGAATGTATGAGACAAATTAAAGATACAACACACTATGAATTACTTAGAGGAAACCCCATCATAGAATACCAGATGGAACTTGAAAACATTTTAAAAGGAGCATTACAAGAATGGATAATTAATAAGGCAGAATATAACTATATATACATAAAAAAAACAGAACGGACACCTTCTATACAACACCAGAAATACACAAAAAGAAACATCCACCCCCAGGTAGACCAATAATCTCAGGGCAAATGAGTTTAGATCAAAGGGGCAGTGAATACACAGCACATACTAATTTCACATTAGACTTATTACAATTTTTACTTGAGAGGAATTTTTTCATATTTGACCATAAATTCTATTGTCAAATACTTGGCACAGTAATGGGGGCAAGCTGTGCCCCCACATATGCCTGCCTATACCTTGGTAAATGGCAGGTAGATCATATCAGGAATACACTATCAGTATATGAAGAAAAAATAAGTCTATAGGCACGGTACATAGACGACATTCTAGTTGTGTGGCATGGGACAGAAAATTAACTAAAAGATTTAATTAAACTGATAAATGATAACAATTTGAATTTAAAATTCACATACACCTCCAGTAGGGAATCCATGAACATTTTAGACCTACTAATAACTATCAAAGAGGGAATTATCCATAACCGAAATGTACAGAAAAGACACATCAGCCAATACCATTTTATGGGCTGAAAGCTATCACATTGGTTCAGTGCTTAAGGGTATCCCATATGGGCAGTACTTGAGGTGTAAGAGGAACTGTTCAACACCCGAATCATTTAAAACACCTGCCCATAAACTTACAAATAGACTGCTAGATAGAGGATACTCCCATAAAAATGTAAAACGTAACTACCATAGAGCAAAGGAAAACCCAAGGAATAATATACTGTATAAGAAAAATGAAAAATTGTCCACAGAGGATAATACAGTGAGATTTATATCCACACATCACAATAAATGGAATGCTATAAGATCTATATTCCTAAAACATATGGATATATTAATGGTTGACCCCACCTTAAAGACAATAGTAGGCGAGACCCCACTTATGACCCCAAGAAGGTCACCAAACCTAAGGGACAAACTAGTGCACAGCCACTTTAATAATAGAGCAAAAGATCAGAATTGACTTAAAAACTATCAAAAGAAAGATGGTAATTTTACATGTGGGAGATTTAGTGTGTGTAAAAATATACAAAGAGGTAACCAAGTAACAGATCCTCAAGGAAGAAAACACAAAGTAAAAGGCCACATCCACTGTAGAAGTGAATGGGTGGTCTATGCAGTATGATGTTTCTGCCCACAATTTTAAGTGCGTAAAACCGATAGAGAGCTAAAGGAGAGGGTGAAAGAACATAAGAGGGATATTAAAAACAGGAACCTAAAAGATAGCAGTGTAGAAAGACACCTATTTAAATATCACAATAGCTCTGCTGTAGGTTTAAAAGCAATGGGATTGGAACTAATAGATCTGCATTGAAGAGGTGATGATTTAGAATGTAAATGTAAATGGATCCACAATATGGATACCCTGCGACCCAAGGGGATGAATGAAGAACTAAATTCCGCACCTTTTTTATAATATAAGTCCTGTTAGTACCCCAATATATGCTAATATCACCCCTTCCTTGACCCCCCTGAAAGGAACATAACGAATGACACTATATAGGACTGCAATAATTGAGAGAATCTATACCATATACTAAATAGGAGTAAACAAATTTCCAGGTTATGTCCATAGTGCTGGTGTAATTAGGAATAAACAGTAATAGTCCTTGTTCCTTTCTTACTCTTTATTGGCCCCTTTCCCCCACCTCTCTACTATATATAAACGTTCAGCTATAGACCATAAAGAGCCAAACTGGATCTTTTGTTTTTATATATTTAGACATATTTCCTCTCCATATTCCCATTTCTTTCATGTAATTAGCAAGAGTCCATGAGCTAGTGACGTATGGGATATACATTCCTACCAGGAGGGGCAAAGTTTCCCAAATCTCAAAATGCCTATAAATCCACCCCTCACCACACCCACAAATCAGTTTTTACAAACTTTGCCTCCTATGGAGGTGGTGAAGTAAGTTTGTGCTAGATTCTACGTTGATATGCGCTCCGCAGCAGGTTGGAGCCCGGTTTTCCTCTCAGCATGCAGTGAATGTCAGAGGGATGTGAGGAGAGTATTGCCTGTTTGAATTCAATGATCTCCTTCTACGGGGTCTATTTCATAGGTTCTCTGTTATCGGTCGTAGAGATTCATCTCTTACCTCCCTTTTCAGATCGACGATATACTCTTATATATACCATTACCTCTACTGATTCTCGTTTCAGTACTGGTTTGGCTTTCTACTACATGTAGATGAGTGTCCTGGGGTAAGTAAGTCTTATTTTCTGTGACACTCTAAGCTATGGTTGGGCACTTTTATATAAAGTTCTAAATATATGTATTCAAACATTTATTTGCCTTGACTCAGGATGTTCAACGTTCCTTATTTCAGACAGTCAGTTTCATATTTGGGATAATGCATATGAATAAATCAATTTTTTTCTTAACTTAAAATTTGACTTTTTTCCCTGTGGGCTGTTAGGCTCGCGGGGGCTGAAAATGCTTCATTTTATTGTGTCATTCTTGGCGCAGACTTTTTTGGCGCAAAATTTTTTTTCTGTTTCCGGCGTCATACGTGTCGCCAGAAGTTGCGTCATTTTTGACGTTTTTTTGCGCCAAGAGTGTCGGCGTTCCGGATGTGGCATCATTTTTGGCGCCAAAAGCATTTAGGCGCCAAATAATGTGGGCATCTTTTTTGGCGCTAAAAAATATGGGCGTCACTATTGTCTCCACATTATTTAAGTCTCATTATTTATTGCTTCTGGTTGCTAGAAGCTTGTTCACTGGCATTTTTTCCAATTCCTGAAACTGTCATTTAAGGAATTTGATCAATTTTGCTTTATATGTTGTTTTTTCTATTACATATTGCAAGATGTCCCAGATTGACACTGAGTTAGAAGATACTTCTGGAAAAACGCTGCCTGGTGCTGGATCTACCAAAGTTAAGTGTATCTGCTGTAAACTTGTGGTATCTGTTCCTCCAGCTGTTGTTTGTAATGAATGTCATGACAAACTTGTTAATGCAGATAATATTTCCTTTTGTAATGTTACATTACCTGTTGCTGTTCCGTCAACATCTAATACTCAGAGTGTTCCTGTTAACATAAGAGATTTTGTTTCTAAATCCATTAAGAAGGGTCTTTTAAAACTTCTCATTTTTCAGATGAATTTTTAAATGAACATCATCATTCTGATTCTGATAATGGTTCCTCTGGTTCAGAGGATTCTGTCTCAGAAGTTGATGCTGATAAATCTTCATATTTATTCAAAATGGAATTTATTCGTTCTTTACTTAAAGAAGTTTTAATTGCATTAGAAATAGAGGATTCTGGTCCTCTTGATACTAAATCTAAACGTTTAAATAAGGTTTTTAAATCTCCTGTAGTTATTCCAGAAGTTTTTCCTGTCCCTGATGCTATTTCTGAAGTAATCTCCAGGGAATGGAATAATTTGCGTAATTCATTTACTCCTTCTAAACGTTTTAAGCAATTATATCCTGTGCCATCTGACAGATTAGAATTTTGGGACAAAATCCCTAAAGTTGATGGGGCTGTCTCTACTCTTGCTAAATGTACTACTATTCCTACGGCAGATAGTACTTCCTTTAAGGATCCTTTAGATAGGAAGATTGAATCCTTTCTAAGAAAAGCTTACTTATGTTCAGGTAATCTTCTTAGACCTGCTATATCTTTAGCGGATGTTGCTGCAGCTTCAACTTTTTGGTTAGAAGCTTTAGCGCAACAAGTAACAGATCATAATTCTCATAGCATTGTTAATCTTCTTCAACATGCTAATAACTTTATTTGTGATGCCATCTTTGATATCATTAGAGTTGATGTCAGGTATATGTCTCTAGCTATTTTAGCTAGAAGAGCTTTATGGCTTAAAACTTGGAATGCTGATATGTCTTCTAAGTCAACTTTGCTTTCCCTTTCTTTCCAGGGTAATAAATTATTTGGTTCTCAGTTGGATTCTATTATCTCAACTGTTACTGGAGGGAAAGGAACTTTTTTACCACAGGATAAAAAATCAATCTAAAGGTAAATTTAGGTCTAATAATCGTTTTCGTTCCTTTCGGCACAATAAGGAACAAAAGCCTGATCCTTCACCCACAGGAGCGGTATCAGTTTGGAAACCATCTCCAGTCTGGAATAAATCCAAGCCTTTTAGGAAACCAAAGCCAGCTCCCAAGTCCACATGAAGGTATGGAGATTGAACGCTTGATTCTTAGTCAAAGAGGTTTCTCTGACTCTGTGATTAATACTATGTTACAGGCTCGTAAATCTGTATCTAGGAAGATATATTATAGAGTCTGGAAGACTTACATTTCTTGGTGTCTTTCTCATCATTTTTCCAGGCATTCTTTTAGAATTCCGAGAATTTTACAGTTTCTTCAGGATGGTTTGGATAAAGGTTTGTCTGCAAGTTCCTTGAAAGGACAAATCTCTGCTCTTTCTGTTCTTTTTCACAGAAAGATTGCTAATCTTCCTGATATTCATTGTTTTGTACAAGCTTTGGTTCGTATAAAACCTGTCATTAAGTCAATTTCTCCTCCTTGGAGTTTGAATTTGGTTCTGGGGGCTCTTCAAGCTCCTCCGTTTGAACCTATGCATTCATTGGACATTAAATTACTTTCTTGGAAAGTTTTGTTTCTTTTGGCCATCTCTTCTGCTAGAAGAGTTTCTGAATTATCTGCTCTTTCTTGTGAGTCTCCTTTTCTGATTTTTCATCAGGATAAGGCGGTGTTGCGAACTTCTTTTAAATTTTTACCTAAGGTTGTGAATTCTAACAACATTAGTAGAGAAATTGTGGTTCCTTCATTATGTCCTAATCCTAAGAATTCTAAGGAGAGATCATTGCATTCTTTGGATGTAGTTAGAGCTTTGAAATATTATGCTGAAGCTACTAAGAATTTCCAAAAGACTTCTAGTCTATTTGTTATCTTTTCTGGTTCTAGGAAAGGTCAGAAGGCCTCTGCCATTTCTTTGGCATCTTGGTTGAAATCTTTAATTCATCATGCTTATGTCGAGTCGGGTAGAACTCCGCCTCAAAGGATTAGAGCTCATTCTACTAGGTCAGTTTCTACTTCCTGGGCGTTTAGGAATGAAGCTTCGGTTGATCAGATTTGCAAAGCAGCAACTTGGTCTTCTTTGCATACTTTTACTAAATTCTACCATTTTTATGTGTTTTCTTCTTCTGAAGCAGTTTTTGGTAGAAAAGTACTTCAGGCAGCTGTTTCAGTTTGATTCTTCTGCTTATAATTTCATTTTTTTTCATTATAAGATTTAAACTTTATTTTGGGTGTGGATTATTTTCAGCGGAATTGGCTGTCTTTATTTTATCCCTCCCTCTCTAGTGACTCTTGCGTGGAAGATCCACATCTTGGGTAGTCATTATCCCATACGTCACTAGCTCATGGACTCTTGCTAATTACATGAAAGAAAACATAATTTATGTAAGAACTTACCTGATAAATTAATTTCTTTCATATTAGCAAGAGTCCATGAGGCCCACCCTTTTTTGTGGTGGTTATGATTTTTTTGTATAAAGCACAATTATTCCAATTCCTTATTTTTTATGCTTTCGCACTTTTTTCTTATCACCCCACTTCTTGGCTATGCGTTAAACTGATTTGTGGGTGTGGTGAGGGGTGTATTTATAGGCATTTTGAGGTTTGGTAAACTTTGCCCCTCCTGGTAGGAATGTATATCCCATACGTCACTAGCTCATGGACTCTTGCTAATATGAAAGAAATGAATTTATCAGGTAAGTTCTTACATAAATTATGTTTTTCTACATCAACATACATTTCCTGTAGATAAATTGCAGATATGGCTGATACTATATATTATTATTATTATTATTATCAGTTATTTATAGAGCGCCAACAGATTATATATAAGCCTACGACAAGCCCTCTCTCCCTAAACACGCTGTATATACCTGTAAATGTACTTGTACATATGATACTAAGCACTAGAAATATTAGATAGTAAAATGAGTGCAACAAATGTGTGCCGCTTAAGTTATGGTTATATTTACATTGAACCAATACCTACTTAAATTATATGTACCCCCTTAATAGGACAATACTACTCATCCAGAACTTCTGAAACAGAACTTAAATTCCCAGGACTACACACTCTTAGGAAAGTCACACTTTTAAGAAAGCCGCATAGAGTATCCATGGCCGCGAAACAGGTGTAGCGTTGTTTTGTCTTACAACCTCAGCTAGGCCAGCCGAGTGTCCTGCATCACTTTGACCATTGGGGAGCCTGCCCGCCATACTTCATACCTCCATTAGCAGTAAGGAACAGTAAGGGCACAGCACGCTTGGAGACTCAGCGTATACAATAAGCACACAGGGGAAGCAGTTTTCAAGCACCAACAACACTGACAGCCGTGATTGGACCGTTATACATGGATATTATACTACGATGAAGACGGGTGAGATCTAAACATTCTCTTGCTCCACAGGAAGGGACCCTTAGGTGAGGGTAAGCCCTCAGTAGCTTGTACCCTGATAGCGAGAATACACGGTTATAATTTGGGGATCTACACCTGAAACATTTATTCACGGCTTGTCTGCATCTATATGAATTGCTACGCTTGCTCCTTTACTGCTTCTCTGCCTATGTGTGCTGCATGAACTGCTATCCTGCAAACTAACATTTCTCCATGTTTGATTGTCATTAATGTGCCTTCTTGCTAGCTGCTTGAATAACTGTGTGCTGCTATTTTGTATGGATTTTTCATCATTTTTATGAGCTCTTACTATGGAAGGAGGACTATGTTTTCATTTCAATGGTCATTGGTAGATGGGTACTATTTTTTATATATAGGCACTAATTACTCATTTATACGTGTGATACTGTTTAATAAATTTTGTGTTTTTTGTAATTTACTTGCTAGCATATTGGTGTCTGTGGGAGAGGGGTTTGTACCCCTTGGACCAGTGGCTCTCACACCCAGCGCTTATGACTTTATCCCCGTTGCACTTTATTTGATGGATAACTAGTGTATGGAATGTATGTGAGGGGAACGTCATAAGGGAGGGGTTGCTGGGGGAGAACAATAGGAGATTTAGGTGTGCCAGGTGTGGGGGTTGTAGCAAAGATAAGAGGAAAATACTGCTGGAGCCAAAAGAACAGGGATTGGTCAAGAGAATGGATAGGGAAGGGGCAGAGAAAGAGGGGATATAAGGAAGGGGACTGCAAGGAGTAGTCACTAACCTTTTTTCTTTGTTTGGGAAAGAACTTTGGATGTTGAAAGCTCAATCATTGCTAAATTGCTGCTGGTAACGTATAAATTGGTACTACTGCTTAAGCTTTCTTTATAGCAATAGCATAGCTGAAGCTGTGATTTAAATGTGTATTGTTATGTCTATAAATTAATATTAAATATATTAGTGTATCCTATATAATAATTATACTAGCATTAGTGAATTTATCACTGTGGAAAAAGGTTTTTCTTTTGTATTTTATAGTCATAAGTTAATTTTTAGTTACTGGTAAATGTTTTGGAAATTGTATTGTGGCTATATCAGACTTATTAGGCTGTATTGGTTTATATATTTATCTGTTTGTAGGTATACATTGCTCTGATTGATTATTTAAGTCATGTAAGACTATTTTGGTTAGATAGCTATATTATACAGCCAGGAATTCTATTCGGTTTGGACATTTTCTAGCTAAACGTTGTTAAATAAGCCATATGCCGAATTGGTTATTGCTACTGGCGAATTATAATTGTTATATCTAGTAACATTAAATTGTAATATTTGATAGTTTATTAGTTTTATTTAAAGTTCAGGGGACGCTGGGCCCGGGTTTTTTCTTTCGTGATTCGGATGGGGCATGAGATTTTGGCCGGCTTCTCTGGTTCGCTCCTATAGTCGGATTTTCTTTGTTCTCTTGGTATCTTTATGTGAAATGCAAGAATGTAAGTTTAGATGCCGGCCCATTTTTGGTGAACAATCTGGGTTGTCCTTGTTGATTGGTGGATAAATTCTTCCACCAATAAAAAAGTGCTGTCCAAAGTTCTGAACTATGAAAAAAGCTTAGATGCCTCCTTTTTGGATAGGGAGAGCAGGAGGGCATGGAGTATTTGATGGGGGGAGTAGATTAGGGGGTGGTTAGGGGTTGCATGCTCTGTCTAAGTCACAAGGGAGGGGGTTTGTGTTCGGTGTCCCTTTAATTCCTAATAATATGGTATCATATCCAGGATACAGACGATTTAATTGAATATTAATTAATCTAAATATTTCTATACCTTGCTTTATATTATAATTTTAATATGGTAAAAATCAATTAGTATGTATCTGGTCATAATCAATATTCTATTTACTGCATAAATATAATCACTGTGTTTATAAAAAAAAAAAATAACCTGTTCAGAAATTAGGAAATATTTTATTTGGGATTAAATATTAATATTTGATAATAATTGTATTGTCATTAATTGCTAGATATCTCAATAGTATTATTTTGGAGAGCGCTACTGAGATTATATAACAATTTTCTGGGGTGCACTGCTAAGATTCTACTATATGAATTGGAGGTATTGCTGACAAAAAATGTATTACTGTATTGTAATTAATTATTGATATTTATAATCCATAAATAATCTCATTAGGAGGGCACTCCTAAATTGTACTAATATTTATTGAATACACCTCCAAGATATTCTAATGAACAAAATATCTAATGGAGGGGAGAGAACGCCAAACTTTTGTGTCGGTATTTATTATTATTAATTAAAGAAAATCAGTCGGGAGAAGGGAAGGTTATAAATTAATGGGATTACAGGGAAGGGAAAACTAAAGTTTAAATTCCTTAGTACAGTGTACTGACAGAATACTAAGGGAACAGCTTAAGGAGGTTACTTTGTTAGCAAAGGGAAGTAAGGGGTGGTTTGTTGTTTTAAGCTAAGGCATTGTTTAGAAGCTATGTAAGCTTCTCCTGGATTGATTAATTAATATGCGTGATGTCACTAGGAGGAGGGGTTGCATAGGGGATATAAGCTGATGAACACCATGCTATGGCAGAAAAATAATTTTGTCTTTACGATAAGAGGTGTGATAGAGGGAATTCCTGTAAATATAGGCATGCGTGTAGATATTGTAACGGAAGTCACTCTGGTGTGGATTGTAAAAGGGGCAATGTGAATAGGCCCAGGTATTCATTTCAAGGGCAGGGTAATACCAGCAGTGGAGTTGGATTGGGGGTTGGCCAAAACACAGCTGAAGATAGATAGGTTGTTACAGGAACTAAAGGCATATGAGAACATAGAGGATAGAAAATTTCTAGAGCATAGTTTTTCTGAGGGTTTTGTGGTACCAGTTTGCTGCAAGAGAAATTGGACAAGAAGGTAAAATTCGGGAGAATGGCAGGCACATTTAAAGAAAAAACGATTGAGGATTTAGTAGTGTATCCCGTAGACATAGTCCCAAAGAAGGAGTAGGACAAGTACAGGATGATCCAACACCAATCTTACCCTAGGGGAGGGGCAGTTAATGATGCAATAGCTAAAAATGATTAATTTGTTGAATACCAGTCTTTTGACAGGGCAGTGCATATGGTGCAGGCTTTGGGTAAGGGATCTTTGTTATAAAAAATTGACATAGATTCAGCATTTAATTTGTTGCCCCTTAACCCAGAGAGTTTTAAATTAAGGGGTTGCAAGTTTTAATGGCAACTATTATGTTGATAAAAGTTTACCCATAGGGTGTTCAATTTCGTTTAGTTCTTTTTTGCATTGGTTAAGCATTAAGAAGTCTGGTATGGACAATGTTGTTCACTATTTAGATGATTTTTTTTGTGGATGGGCTTAGCGGGAGCTAACAATTGCGAAAGGTTAAAGGTGAATTAGTTGGGAATGTTGGAAAATTTTGGGAGTACCGGTAGCTATGGAGAAGATAGAGGGGCCTTGTACCAAGCTAGTCTTGCTAGGTATAGTCATAGATTCCGTGAAGGGCCAATGCCAGTTACCAGAGGAGAAGGGGAAAAAGGCCAGGGATCTAATAAGGGAAATTGTAGGGAGTAGAAAAATATCGCTCAGGGAAATGGAGAAAGTCCTAGGAATTTTGAACTTTGCGTGTAAGGGGACACGAGAAGGGGAGGAAGGAAGATTCCTAGAAAGGTTGATGGAGCTAAGGAGAGAAGGGGTTAAAAAAGAGCAGTTAGGATCAGTGCTAGCGGGGATAGCATATTGCATGCAGCTATATGGTGGAATAGATTGGACTAAGAAGTTCATAATGAAAAAGATTGTGAGGGCATGGGGGAGAGATGAGGAGAAGGAAACAGATAAGAGGGAACCAATAACAGAAGATAGATTGGAAAGAATGGTAGGGGTATTGTCATTGGTTTGCGCAAGCACAGACGAGGCGATAATCTTCAGGACAGCATCCATAGGGGCTTTCCACAGAGCAATGAGGATAGGGGAGCTGCTGCCAAAAAACAGGAAGGTAGGAAAAGGGGGAGTAGAAACAGGGGACGTGAGATGCGGGGAGGAAGCAGTGCTGGTATTTGTAAGACGGTCCAAGACAGATACAGAAGGAAAAGGGACATGGTTGAATATGGTAGGGACAGGAGGGACACTGTGCCCGGTGGCCTGTGTGAAAAGTTATCTAGCAACTCAAAGGGGCAAAGGGCAAACATTCCTGCGGCATTCGGATGGGTCAGAGGTAACAATCTTTCAATTCAAGAGCGTACTGCAGAGGGTGGTGAGGAAGCCAGGGTGGGGGAGTACATACTTTGCGCCACACCTTTAGACCTTTAGAATAGGTGCGGCAACCGCTGCAGCAAGCAGAGGCTGTTCAGAGGAACAGATCAAAAAACTTGGGAGATGGAATTTGGCAGCCTATAAGTCATACATTAGGATGCGAGAAAGTAAGGCAGGAGGGATATAGATAAGATGGTATTATTATTGCTGTGTTGGTTTGGTGTGCAGCAAGGTTTGGAAAAGCACAAATGAATAGTTACTAACGTGTGAAATTTGTTTTATTACAGGCAAAACATTAAGAGTCTGGATAGTGGGGCATTCCTACTCTTATTGGGCGCAGGCTAGGGCAGCAGCGTCAGGGCAAGGGGTACACATAGGTTTTTTGCATAAGGAAGCTAGCATCAGATGGATAGGCAAAAGAGGGATTAGGTGGGATGAGTTAGTGCCAACAGTACAGCAGGCAAGGTTAAGATGGGGATGTCCTGATGCCCTGATTATACACCTCGGGGAAAACAATATAGGAGCATACCCGCTCAGAGAGCTGGAAGAGAAAGTGGCAGAAGGAATGAGATGGTTAAAGGTAGCATGGCCATCAGTGCTGGTGATATGGTCCAACATAGTGTCAAGATTGTACTGGAGGAACTCGTATACGAGTAAGGCGGGATATAGATCAAGGAGGAAGGTGAATCAGGTAGCAGCGAAGGTAATGAGGGAGATAGGGGGCAGAGTGATGGAGCACCCACTGATAGCAGCAAAAAAAAGAGGAGCAATTCAGGCGAGATGGTGTGCACTTGACGGATGAAGGGAATGACCAGATGCTGGCGGATATCAAAGGGATGTGCCAGGAGTTGGTAAAGGTAAGGAAAGGTCACAGAGGAGGAAAGGTGTTGGCCGAAAGAGAGGGGCTCTTTTGGTGGCGGTGAAGTTTGGGTCCGGCACGTGGGCGGGGCAGAATGGGGGGTGGGAGGATCCCGCAGCATACTCAGCCCTGAGGGGTGATCCGGTGGTCTATCTAGGGGAGGGCTATGCCATGGGTTCTCCCTTCTCCAACTGCCCTGCCAGGGGGTTGTGGTGGTGGTCCACCCCCCTAGGCGTGGTTCCCAAAATTCTGGTTTTTAATGCAGTGGCATTGTTTGGTGTTTAAAATGTATTTATGGCTGAATTTTGCAATTCAAAGCTTAAAGGTGGCAAAATTCAATAAATAATAAATTGTGACCTTTCCACATTTCGCCATAAGTCCTGTGTCTGTGTGTTTATTTTAGATAAGGTTTAGATAAGTTGAAGTGGGGAATATGGGTGAAGGGGTTATCTGTGTAATGGGCAAAGGAATGCAGCCTCCTGACCTTAAACTAGTGTATGGAACGAATGTGAGGGGAACGTCATAAGGGAGGGGCTGCTGGGGGAGAACAATAGGAGATTTAGGTGTGCCAGGTGTGGGGGTTGTAGCAAAGATAAGAGGAAAAGACTGCTGGAGCCAAAAGAACAGGCATTGGTCAAGAGAATGGATAGGGAAGGGGCAGAGAAAGAGGGGATATAAGGAAGGGGACTGCAAGGAGTAGTCACTAACCTTTTTTCTTTGTTTCCCACCCTCCCACCCTAGAAGCAGCAGAACACGATGCAATAATCGGAGAGGTCACGTGAAGAGAACAGTAGCTGCACGGCTAAGGGCAGGACATTGACTAATTGGTTGAGTCGCAGTAAGGCCGCCCGTGCTCCTCAATAAAGGGAAGAATACAGCGCAACCGAAGGGCAGCAGGTGACCTGGTGGTCTACGCTGGCTGGAGGATAAAAATCGGCAGCTGTTTTTGTAATTAGGTGATACAATCACAACAAGCGTTGAAGTTTGGGTCCGGCACGTGGGCGGGGCAGAATGGGGGTGGGAGGATCCCGCGGCATACTCAGCCCTGAGGGGTGATCCGGTGGTCTATCTAGGGGGAGGGCTATGCCGTGGGTTCTCCCTTCTCCAACTGCCCTGCCAGGGGGTGGTGGTGGTGGTCCACCCCCCTAGGCGTGGTTCCCAAAATTCTGGTTTTTAATGCAGTGGCATTGTTTGGTGTTTAAAGTTTATTTATGGCTGAATTTTGCAATACAAAGCTTAAAGGTGGCATAATTCAATAAATAATAAATCGTGACCTTTCCACATTTCGCCATAAGTCCTGTGTCTGTGTGTTTATTTTAGATAAGGTTTAGATAAGTTGAAGTGGGGAATAGGGGTGAAGGGGTTATCTGTGTAATGGGCAAAGGAATGCAGCCTCCTGACCTTAAGTGCTGGCATAGGGCATACTGTTTCCCTTCCCCTTTTATTTTCGGTCTCCTTTTTTTTCTAGTAATTATTTATACTTATAAATTTCTTGGCCCCTTGCACCCCTGGATACATTATTTTTAGATATCCAGGGTTTTCCATTATACTAAAGAAATCAGCACTCATACATATGTTTTTTTCAAAAAGAGAATAACAGATGGCTTAGGATAAAAGTAAATTGTCACTATGTGGTCTGATTATACTTGTACTACATAAATGTTAGATTGCTCATGTGGATAAAGTGAGTATAGCACTAGTTTGCAAGTAAACGATGGTGTATATGATTTGTGTATAAACAAGTAACAACGTAGCGAACTTGTGCTTTATATATCCAAAACAAATATTTCATGTAATCCTGTAATTCCGTTATACTACCTGATTATATACACATACACTCATACACATATTGAGCCCTTTTTTGTCAAACACCTTAAACCGTATCTTTGAGGCCTTAACCTTTTTTATATATATATTTTGATAATTTTTTCCAGATAGCGTTTATTTGAGTGTAATTGTACTTTTAAATGTATTTATGTTGTGTTTTGTGCTACTTTTTTTTAACTCACTACCCTTTACTCAAGTTCTTCAGTTGCACTAATCTGATGAAAACAATGTGCAATTGTGCTCGAGCGAACTTTAAAAAACTGATATTGCTCACCTGCAAAAGTTAGCGCTTCTCTTGTAATGTAGCTTAATAGGTTTTATGTTCCAGGGCCTGATGATCTAAAGCTCTCCACTCTGGCGAGATGATCTAAGACGTCTCTTCAGTACTGCCAGGTCCCTCAAATAATTTTAGAAAGGCAAATTTTCTCCTGAGAGCTGTTTATCTAGCTATGTAAGGTTCTGGGTGGGAAGGAGAGACACCTACATTACAATATAATGCTCACAAAAAGCCTCCAAAGTTTTTGCGCAATTTCTCCCGAGGCCGACGAGTTTTTGATCATTAGGCCCCCAGTCTGGCTGTTCTGCAAATTGAGTCCAAAAGGTAGATTAGGATCTCGCAATAGATCTTCAGACAATCTTATGTTTTCCTGATGAGCAAATTCTATCAAATGTTCAATTCCTCTATTCAATTTAATAACATCTAAATCTTATATTCCATTTACCTTTATATCTAAATAACCCCTAATAATCTCTGGGTACCCAGACACTGCATGGATATTATTATTATTATCATTTATTTTTATAGCGCCGCCAAACTTCGTAGTGCTGGATATATTTATCTGCAAGTTAAAGGGACATTTAACCCATTGTTTTTCTTTCATGATTCAGATAGAGAATACAATTTTTAAAAAGTCTCCAATTTACTTTTATTATCAAATTTTCAAATTTGCTTTTTTTTTCTTGTTATTTTTTGTTGAAGAGAGATCTAGATAGGTAGCGTGCACATGTCTGAAGCACTACATGACAGAAAATAGTGCTGCCATCTAGTGCTCTTTACTAATGTATAACATTAGCACTACATAACAGGAAATAGTGCTGCCATCTAGTGCTCTTGCTAGTGTATAACATTAGCACTACATGACAGGAAATAGTGCTGCCATCTAGTGCTCTTGCTAATGTATAACATTAGCACTACATAACAGGAAATAGTGCTGCCATCTAGTGCTCTTGCTAATGTATAACATTAGCACTACATAACAGGAAATAGTGCTGCCATCTAGTGCTCTTTACTAATGTATAACATTAGCACTACATGACAGGAAATAGTGCTGCCATCTTGTGATCTTGCTAATGTATAACATTAGCACTACATGACAGGAAATAGTGCTGCCATCTAGTGCTCCTGCTAATGTATAACATTAGCACTACATAACAGGAAATTGTGCTGCCATCTAGTGCTCTTGCTAATGTATAACATTAGCACTACATAACAGGAAATAGTGCTGCCATCTAGTGCTCCTGCTAATGTATAACATTAGCACTACATGACAGGAAATAGTGCTGCCATCTAGTGCTCCTGCTAATGTATAACTTTAGCACTACATAACAGGAAATTGTGCTGCCATCTAGTGCTCTTGCTAATGTATAACATTAGCACTACATGACAGGAAATAGTGCTGCCATCTAGTGCTCTTGCTAATGTATAACATTAGCACTACATGACAGGAAATAGTGCTGCCATCTAGTGCTCCTGCTAATGTATAACATTAGCACTACATAACAGGAAATAGTGCTGCCATCTAGTGCCCTTGCTAATGTATAACATTAGCACTACATGACAGGAAATAGTGCTGCCATCTACTGCTCTTGCTAGTGTATAACATTAGCACTACATAACAGGAAATAGTGCTGCCATCTAGTGCTCTTGCTAATGTATAACATTAGCACTACATGACAGGAAATAGTGCTGCCATCTTGTGATCTTGCTAATGTATAACATTAGCACTACATGGCAGGAAATAGTGCTGCCATCTAGTGCTCTTGCTAATGTATAACATTAGCACTACATAACAGGAAATAGTGCTGCCATCTAGTGCTCTTGCAAATGTATAACATTAGCACTACATGACAGGAAATAGTGCTGCCATCTAGTGCTCCTGCTAATGTATAACATTAGCACTACATGACAGGAAATAGTGCTGCCATCTAGTGCTCTTTACTAATGTATAACATTAGCACTACATGACAGGAAATAGTGCTGCCATCTAGTACTCTTGCTAGTGTATAACATTAGCACTACATGACAGGAAATAGTGCTGCCATCTAGTGCTCTTGCAAATGTATAACATTAGCACTACATGACAGGAAACAGTGCTGCCATCTAGTGCTCTTGCTAATGTATAACATTAGCACTACATGACAGGAAATAGTACTGCCATCTAGTGCTCTTGCTAATGTATAACATTAGCACTACATGACAGGAAATAGTGCTGCCATCTAGTGCTCTTGCTAATGTATAACAGCACTACATGACAGGAAACAGTGCTGCCATCTAGTACTCTTGCTAGTGTATAACATTAGCACTACATGACAGGAAATAGTGCTGCCATCTAGTGCTCTTGCAAATATATAACATTAGCACTACATGACAGGAAATAGTGCTGCCATCTAGTGCTCTTTACTAATGTATAACATTAGCACTACATGACAGGAAATAGTGCTGCCATCTAGTGCTCTTTACTAATGTATAACATTAGCACTACATGACAGGAAATAGTGCTGCCATCTAGTGCTCTTGCTAATGTATAACAGCACTACATGACAGGAAACAGTGCGGCCATCTAGTGCTCTTTACTAATGTATAACAATGTTGCAAAACTTCTGCCATATAGTGCTGCAGACACGTGCACGCTCCTGAACTTACATCCATGCTTTCCAACAACGGATAACAAGATAACAAAACAAAAATTGAAAATCGAAGTAAGCTGGAAAGTTGTTATGTGTTCTATCCAAAAAAATTTTGGGGTTTTATGTCCCTTTAAGTGTTCACTTTTCTATCCACTTTTAAATTTCATTTACATTAAAGGGATAGAACAAAAAATGAATAATGTCGATAGCCAACCACATATTGTTATCATATTCTATGTTGTATTAATGTTAAAATAAAACTAGATGAAAACAATGCATTAGCGGTAAATAAATCATTATCACATAACATTACTCAATAAAATGGAGGATCATACATGGAAACAAAAAAAGAGTAGTGGCATGTCTAGGGTGCATGGCATTCAGGAATACTGCTGATGCCTGTATTAGTTAACTTTTTTGAGGCTCATGATTCAGTTAGAGCAAGTAGAGCCAACACTGTTATATTAAAGGGACAGTCTAGTCCAAAATAAACTTTCATAATTCAGACAGAGAATGTAATTTTAAACAACTTTCCAGTTTAATTGTATCACCCATTTTGCTTTGTTCTCTTGGTATTCTTAGTTGAAAGCTAAACCTAGGAGGTTCATATTCTAATTTCTAAGCCCTTGAAGGCCGCCTCTTCTCTCAGGGCATTTTGACAGTTTTTCACCACTAGAGGGTGTTAGTTCATGTGTGTCATATAGACAACACTGTGCTCATGCACGTGGAGTTCCAGTGAGCCAGCTCTAATTGGCTAAAATGGATTGTCTGTCAAAAGAACTGAAATAAGGGGGCAGTTTGCAGAGGCTTAGATACAAAATAATCCCAGAGGTAAAAGTGTATTTATAAAACTGTGTTGATTAAGCAAAACTAGGGAATGGCTAATAAAGGGATTATCTATCTTTTTAAACAATAAAAATTCTGATGTAGACTGTCCCTTTAATACACTTTTTACCTCTGTGATTACCTTGTATCTGAGCCTCTGCACACTGCCCCTTAACTCAGTTCTTTTAGCAATTAGCACTGACTCATAAATAACTCAATGGGAGTGAGCACAATGTTATCTATATGGCACACATAAACTAGCACTGACTAATTGTGAAAAACTATTAAAATGCACTGAGATAAGAGCCAACCTTCAACGGTTTAAAAATCAAAGCAAATTTGATGATAAAAGTGAATTAAAACATTGTTTAAAATTGCATGCCCTATCTGAATCATGAAAGTTCAAGTTTGACTGCCCCTTTAATTGCTTTAAAGGGACATTTAACACTAAATACATTTCACGCACCTCCTTCTAATTATGGGTGTCACTATTCTGGAACCTAGTTACACTGCAGGTATCTGAAGGAAAGTTGCTGCACATGTGCAAATACGTCAGCAGTGGAATACAGTGAAAACTAAATTTCAAAATGGCGGCACCCACGATTAGAGGAAGACAGGGAATAAACTCAATACTATGCTTTTAAAATGTATTTAGTAATTGTTGCTCCTTTTCTTGTCTTAAGTGTCAAATAAAAGAAATTGTGCAGATAAACTAATTTATAGATGTTGTTGGTAGGAACGCCTGCGGCCGAAACACTTGGAGTGATAGTGTAGTGTTATAATCTCATTTTTACAACAAGCTACATCGGCAACTGCTTCTGCTTCTATAAATCTAGCCCAGTGCCTCTTAATACATAGAGGGGAGACTTTTTCAAATGTAGGTCGTAAATAAGGGCAAAACTCTAATCTTATAGTAACAGTGCTATGGAAATTTTTTGTAAATAATTGAAATAATTACAGAGATATATGCAGGGCTGTTCTGAAGATTAAAAATACATTACAATCATTTTTTTGTTTGTTGCATCATCACGGAATAAGATTGCACATGTGGATTTTACTACTGTATTTACTCTCAGCAGTCCCAGCAGGCTTGGTGAATGAGGAGGAATTTACTTGATATACCGCTCTCTAGTTACTGATTATCTCCAGGGTAGGAGCGGCATACTGTAAGGATATAATGTGACCATATGAGATTATTTATGTTATGTTGTTTATGTTTATGTTTGTTCTGCATCTTACTGCCGTAAGATATATTGTTTTCCTCTTTGACTTAATGTTTTAAATTGCACACAACCTTATAGGCTAACCAAGCAGGGTTGACTACTATAATGTTATAGTTCTTATGCATCATAAAATAACACACTCTAACTACATCGATCCTCAAAAAAACTGTATTTTCGCTTGTTGTCATTTCTCTTCCTGAACCTCCTAACCACACACACAACCAACAGCCAGAACCTCTCACTGCCTCCTCCCCATAATCCTTTGTTTTTCACGGTCTCTCACACTCTCTTTGAACCTACTTACACAGCATCTGTGTTCCCCCTCTCTCTCACTCTGTAGCATCCTTCCCTCCCACACTGATTTTGTAAGTTCTATCTCCGTCCAATCTTTTTGCATTAATGGAACTAATAACAAACACTAACAGATGTAGTCCAAATGGGTTCTTTATTTACAGCAATAACAACAACAAAAAAAGGTTTTGCTTCCAGAAGCATAATGAAAGCAGCAGTACAAATCCTCGCCAAAAGCTCAGAAGTTTTTTATGAAGATCAGTGGTGAGAAATAGTTTGGGGAAACTCCTCAAATAGAATGCAAAACAGCAGCCAAGCAACCATCCTATACAGCAACAGGAAATACATCCACCAAAGAACTCAGATGTTTTCCTTCTCAATCTAGCTACATTTTACAGTTCTAAACAGGTGCATATGGCTGAAATTTAAGGGACAGTAAACTCAAATTTTAAATGTCATGATTCAGACAGTACATGCCATTTTAAACAATTTTCCAATTTACTTATATTATCTAATTTGATTTGCTCTCTTGGTATGTTGGAAAGCACACCTAGGTATGCTCCAAAGCAGCAATTAACTTCTGGGTCTAGCTGCTGTTTGGTGGCTGCACATATATGCCTCTCGTCATTGGCTTGCTTGATGTCTTCAGTAGTGCATTGCTGCTGCTGCTGCTGCTGCTTCTTTAACATAGAACAATAAGAGAATTAAGCAAGTTTCATAATTAAAGTGAACTGGAAAGTTGTTTAAAATTGTATGCTCTATCTGAATCATGAAAACAAAATTTTGGGGGTTTAAAGTCCCTTTAACTAATTCCTACCCAGTCTATGATTGGCTAGTGCACCTTAGGTCAGTATAAGAGAAACAATAGTGTGCTCACTTAGTTTGACCATTTACATTTCACTGTTGATCATTTTCATGTCAGCATGTTCTTGATATTTTGCAATAGGGCATCACTCTGTTACACAAGGCTGGGCATAATATATAAATGTTTCCTTGGTACAACCTCCAATGGATTCAAAAAGAGATCAGCAATTGTAAAACCAGCAGGCTAAGGGCTATCTGAACATGTTCTAGGATTTAGAATTAGGGAATGCAAAATGTTTGCCACCAAGCTAAATATTGAGGGGTCAAGAATGTTGGGGGGATCCACCTTCTATTAAGTATCCCTACTTTTGTTTTTTTTTAAAGCCCATTGATCCCTCAGGATAGAGAGAAATCATGCAAGAGTATTATAGAACCGTTCTAGCAAGAGTTCGCAAGCTACAGTTTTAAATATGAAAATGTTTTCGAGGGACCTTACAGTAAGGAAAACGCATTGCAATATGATTTCATTTTTTGTTTTGTACCATTTTTTCTGTAAATTCATTCTAAAAATTGTGGACTTTTCAGTTCCTGTTAGATCTGAAAATGCAGATTCTAGACTTAATATTGCTAAATTCTACACAGCCATTGTTTGCACGCTCTAGGGACTAATTTATTGCTATTCCTAATTGGCCTCAATAGAGATATCAGATAGAAGGAAACCTAGGTTACAACATGATGGCACCCAATACTTCATGAGCACTAAAACTTTACATTTATTTAATTTTAAACAACAAATATCTTTTTTAAAAATACAGCTGCATATTATTCTCAGTTTACTATTAGCTGTAATTAAATCATGTCTAACACATATTTCATATTTAACATCCCTTTAAAAAGGTTTGAGTGGACAAGCAGCATATATATGCAACCTCCAATCAGCAGCTAGGTCCCAATAGTGCATTGCTGCTTCTGAGCCTACCTAGGTATGCTTTTCAATAAAGGATACTAGGTGAACAAAACAAATTTTATAATAAAAGTACATTGGAAAATAGCATGCTTTATCTGAATCATGGAAGTTCAATTTTGACTTAACTATCCCTTTAAATTGAAACAACTTTTACTTAAAACTTTTTCACACAAAAAATATTTTAATATTTGTAATTGTTCTTTTATATGTATGATAGAAAAGTGAGTAATATGCAGGGGTCAAGTCAAGCGGGAATACATGGGAAAAAAGTTCCTGCACTATTTTTGCTGGTGGAACTGAGTTCCCCCTGGAAAGAGAACAGAAAGGCTTCAGTAAACACTACTGTTGTTGGTGGGAGAAGCTGTAGGATAGTCTGTTAGAGGGATAGTGAGATCCTCTAGTAATGGGCAGTAACACTTCCTGCAATACACTAAATGCAAGCCTGTTAGCGTTCCTGCTGTGTGATCATCCCGCACTGTGGGGAACACATGGTGCTTACATCTCTGTGTGGCTTGCAAGGGGTTATTTAGCTCCCATGAGCAGAAATAGGGCAATTGCATCTTAAATTGGAGAGACTTTATGACAGAGGAGGAGTCTCAGACCCAAAGGTAAACATTCAACCCTTCATTGGATTTAATAAAGTATGTGTGTGTGTATAAAACAACATTAATTGTGAGGGGGGTGGAAGTCTTGGTGAGTTCCCACACTTTTTTGTAGGACTTAACCCCTGGTAATATGTCCCTTTATGTCAGAAGATACATTTGTGGACTAGCTAAATGGTATCTCCTTATACTATTTTGTAGGTAATTCTGAAGATGCTCAAATTGTATGAATTAATAAAATCAAAGAGGATGAAGATAAAATTAATATAATTTAGGGGTGATCAGAGAAGCATATGAGCTTTAACTCACAAAGGAATTCAGGAACCCCGGACGTACATTCTTTACCATGAATATATTAAAAGAAAATAAACTTCAAAACTGTAATTATTTATTTCACCTATTTTTCCTGCAATTGTGTTTTTTTTTCCTCCGCTATCCCAGGGAGGATGCAGGATTCATTATTACCTAGAAAAGAAAGCAAATTAAATACTAGGGGTAAATTGGAAAGTTGTTTAAAATAACTTGCTCTATCTGAATCATGAAAGAAAAAAAATGGGTTTTATGTCCCTTTTAAATAGATAACCTACCAATACAGGCATCAACAGTATTCCTGAATGCCATGCACCCTAGACATGCCACTACTCTTTCCTTGTTTTCATGCATGATCCACCATTTTTATTGAGTATTGTTAGGTGATAATGCTTTATTTAATGCATTGTTTTCATGTAGTTTTATTTTAGCATTAATGTAACATAAAATATGATAACAGGAGTGTGCACGTGTCTGCAGCACTATATGTAAGGTTGCCACCTTGGCTATGTTTCAGGGTAAGCAGAGAGGAACATGAATTGCACCCCTGGACTGCACAAAAATAGTGACCCTGGACAGAACTAATTATGTTCCTCCCTGCTTACCCTGCAGCATGTGTAACTTATGGCCGAGGTGGCAACCCTAACTATATGGCAGCAGTTTTGCAACAATGTTATACATTAGCAAGAGCACTAGATGGCAGCACTATTTCCTGTCGTGGTGTTTTAGACATGTGCACGCTACCTATCTAGATATCTCTTCAACAAAGAATAACATGAGAACAATGCAAATTTGATAAAATAAGTTAATTGGAAACTTTTTTTAAATTGTATTCTCTATCTGAATCATGAAATAAAAAATTGGTTTCATGTTCCTTTAATTTGCAGATAAATATATTTAGATATAAAAGTAAATGGAATACAACATTTAGATGTTATTTAATAAAATAGAGGAATTGAACATTTGATAGAATTTGCTCATCAGGAAAACATAAGAAAGTCTGAAATAAACTCAGTAGTGTAGTGTATCTTGGCCATTAGCTTTTCACAACTGAATTTCTCAAATTATCCATGGAAATTATTTTTTAGAATTATTTTTATACATTGCAAAGTAGACCTCCCGGTATGTTTACAACAAATAGATCAAGAGATAAATTATATTTATATGGTTTAAATCACAGACTTCATTTGATTCTTTGCTGTTCAGTAAAGCATTATGTCATAGACATAGTTTTGGAATTAGCTAGACATTTATGCATATTATGTGAGGTCATGTGGATGTCATTAAATAAGCATTTGAAACATTTACATGTTTAAAGAATGATTTATATAAAATAATGTTATTTCTTATGCTGTGATCAGAGTGGTTTTTGAATGCTTAATAATTGTTTTACTTTTTACATTTAAAATTCAGCATAACATCTATTTTTTAGTACGCTACAATTTTTCTATTAAATGAAATGTAGCATTAATATTGTAAATTTCCAAAGAAACATACCTGGACAGTACTTGGAGCCATATGTATTTATCACGGATTAATGGTATCACAAGAGCTTATTGCACCTATGATTTACTAGAATTCTTTAAATTCTTTAAATGTCATATATTAAAATTACAGTAAGAATGAAGACAATGCATATGAATATTGTGCAATAAGCGAATATATTATTGTAAAACAAATCTTGAATTAAAATCTTCCATATCTTAAAGAGTGGCGACAGTAAGAGTGCCCTCTCCAAATGCGGGTGCAGCATAATTTTAATAAAGCCAATCACTTTGCTTGAATTAATTAGCCATTTGCATAACAAAATCCTGGTTATCCAGGCTTGCTCCAAGCTTCTCTTTCTTGTCGACATGTGCGCATTTTAGACCATTCTTCTGCAATGTTAACGTAGAGCACCGGTCACAAGACCCAAACATCATATCTGCAACACTTGTGGGATACTCCTTTATCAGACCAAACTCGGCCAGTAGTCTTGTTATCCCTGCATCGAGTCAGAATGATAGGAAATATCCCAGAGCAGAGAAAGTTAGTGAGATGAGGAAGGCGTCACTCACCACAGGCAGGACAGTCCCCAGCGGCAAAAGCAGAGCAGTCCAAGGATGAACCACTAGAATGGTCAGGCAGGCAGGGTCTGGCAACAGCAAAGCAGTCCAAGGATAAACCACTAGATTGGTCAGGCAGGCAGGGTTTGGCAACAGCAAAGCAGTCCAAGGATAAACGACTAGAATGGTCAGGCAGAGTTTGGCAGCAGTAAAGCAGTCCAAGGATAAACCACTAGAATAGTTAGGCATGCAGGGTTTGGCAACAGTAAAGCAGTCCAAGAGCACACCACTAGAATGGTCAGGCAGGCAGGGTTTGGCAACAGAAGAGCAGTCCAGCAGTTTAAGGGTTAAGGCAGGTAGAGTAGTCAGACAGGCAGGTTCAGCAACAATGATCAATCCAGCAGTGTAAGGGTTAAGGCAGGTAGAGTAGTCAGACAGGCAGGTTCAGCAACAGTAATTAATCCGGCAGTTTAAGGGTTAAGGCAAGTAGAGTAGTCATGCAGACAGGTTCAGTAAAGATATTAGGCACAAGAAAGAATGATCTGTCACACCCAGGAGCACACAAAGTAACACCTATACTTGGACAGTGACAGATTGTTCTAAAAACATTTAAATAGGCACAGATCCCCACCACTGAGCTCCGACCAGCATCCGGAGCGTGCGGCGGTAACGTCAGCACCGCACGCATCCGGAGCCGACACTGCCCCTGACAACGAGCAGGGTAGGAGACGCCGCGCCCCTAGCAAAGGCTAGAAGGGTGCGGCGTGACAATATCAACCTATTCTCAGCAAATGCTGACATCCGAGCTTGTGAAATGTGCATGCTTACAGTGTCATGCACATTCACAAGCTTGGCACCCAGGTAGTCCTCCGTGATATGACTTAAATAATGAGTATCACAGCTTGGAAATCATTAAAAATACAAGGTACATTTAATAACAAAAGGAAAAAAAATGTTTTAATAGATGTATATGATTTATTATGCATATAAAAAAATTAGATTTCTTCAATAAAAATATTTGGGGTTACTCTCCATTTACACTCTAATTTACAGATGAATTCAATTTGTATTTGTAGAATCCAGAGACCACTGTACACAAGTTAAAAATGTGACGGAGTAAAATAACGAAACTGAACTGGCGGAGCGGCTATATGATTAGTCAAATTATTGGGGGGACAAAGAAAACAGTAGAAAGTTTTAATGATCCTTCAGAGCAATAACTTACAGTTCAAAAACTTAAAATAATAATTTTTAATAACCTCTTCATAGCCCAGATGAATATGGAACTGAGCATAATTGCTCAGAATGGACTGGAATGTCCATATTCCAAGTAGCCACACTAATCAAATTCACCTGTTCCACAAAAATAGATGGGGGAAAGAAAATGTGCCACCTGCTGCGAAATCCGCATTAAGATAGCCATTGCACTCAAAAAAAGTTTTGTTCAAAAAAGGGTTGGAATCCTCACTTCCCAAGTAGCCATACCAAATAAATTCACCCATTTCACAAGGCTAGGTGGGAGAGAGACAATAAAGGGTTGTTCTTGGCTTTTTGTGCAATAAAACAACGTCACTGGCATGGCCACTTGGATATGGATTCTGTGGTGGGTGGGTGGCTCATTGTCATTCTTCCACTTACTCTTGTGGAAGAGGTAAATTTGGTTGATTTGAATACTTGGGAACTGAGTATTCCATGCTGTTCTAGGCGATATTCATCTGGGCAATGAAGGAAGTTAATACAAAATTATAATTTTTTTTTTTTTTTTTAACTTTAACATATTGTTCTGAATGATGTTTAAATTGTTCTACTATTTTTTCAATAACTTTAATAATTATATAGCCATTCCGGCCTGTTCCAGCCAGTTCCGACTTTTTCCCTATACCATTACTAAATGAGACTTGCCATCTAAGCAAAATTAAGCCAGTTGTTAAATTGTGTAAAGGTGAGTGGGGAGTCATAAGAAATATTAAACATATAGAATAGTTTTTTGTGATGTTAGCAATAGTAATAACCTGTAGAGAATGTGCCAAGTATCCTTGTGTCCTGCCACTGGCTGTTCTGACTGACTTGTGATAGGTGCAGCTAACATAGAGGAACTAGATTCAGTAAATCCCAGAGGTTAAATTGTTACTTAAAGGGACATTTACCTTAAAATTTAATTTAACTATAAAATATAGACATGTGCATTCGTCTTCAGACAAATATGTATTTGTCTAAATTTGACCCATTTGTCCACATACGACTAGATTAATTAAAATTGGACTAAAATGAGTGAGTAACAAAAATATTCATGTTTATTAGTCACATTTGTTTTGATGTACTTTGGCACTTTCAGGGACAAAAAATTGGGGCAGAGGTGATCCCATGTCCACCAGAAGTAGGAGATATGCAGGGCCAACTGGTATCAGAACTAGTAGAAGCAGCATCAGTAGCATTAAGGGTCATCTAAGTCCACCCATAAAAGTAAAGAGCACAATGAAGGGAACTGAAGGAGTAGGTGCTGAATTGGCATTGTTTGGCTCCAAGTCTACTAGTATGATCGGGAGGGGTTCAGAGGTTACCAAGCAGCCTCCAAGTACAAATCAACTGTTTAGTCTTTTTCCAAAACCACCTGTACCAGTGTTCGTGTTAGTTCTATTACTGCCAGTTCTGCCACTCTCCCAATTTCTTCTATATTTATAGCAGCAGCCCAGTGGTTTATCAGAATGTTGTAACCCAGCAGAGCAGGACAGACATTGCAGGAGTAGTGGATGATCCAATTGTTCAAAGCAGTCAGGGAGAAGAGGGAATTATTGAGCAGATTTCCCTAGTCTCTGGTTTGACCAACGAGTCGAGGATATATTATTCTGACTCCCAGCATGTCTTCTAAAGCCAACCTTTACTCTGGACCAGGAGTGACTTGATTATGAGCCTGAAGAGATAGTGAAGGAAAAGGTTCTACTACAGAGGCTGTGCATTGTGGGTTTTAGGCCAGCAGTCTCCACCACCACCATAATCTCCAGCTGTAGAGCAGCCAGTTAGTGCATTATTATCAGCCACTACCCATGTTGTCATTTGCAGCCTCAGATAAGATGTTTTGCCAATACATGGAGTACACACAAGTTAGGAAAAAGGAACGGACATGGTTGCTGCAGTATGATGCACATTACATACTATTGTGCATCTCTTTAAAGGTTCCTCCCTTCACCAAAGCATCATGTTTAAAGAAGATCTCTCCCCCTTCTGTTCAAGTTGGGCTTCGGAGAGATAATGCCCTTGTTCACATTAAAACAATTTTACAGATCTTTTAATTGAGTCCACAAGGGTAACTTCAAACGTATTTAAGGAGCAGGTGTATGGAAAGGTGATGTGATAACTTTATTTCCCTTCACCCATATTACTTTTACTCTATTGTCACTTACATTGGAGGGGCATTTATGGGGTTGGTATACTAAAATTCTTCAGTAACTCTGCTGCCTCTCCTGTCCTTCCTGCTCTGTGGTAGTTATCACCCGTCAATGCCAAATCCTCCATGGGTAGGGGGCAAGGGGGGCATCTGCCCCTTACCTTGCCGGATTTTCCTTCCCACCTGGAGTAAAAACTGCAGAAAAGAAAGACAACTGAATGTCTATTTTTTGCTTTTAATCCCCCTGAATGTAGCTCCATCTTTAGAGGCACAGGCTAAGTATTCTTGGAGTTACATAGGATTTTGGAATTTGTAGTTCACTATTTCCGTCTCAGAATTGTGCCACTGCAGTTCTGGACTCTACAATGCATGTTTGGAATTGGAGTGGTGGGAAGTAAGCTTCCTGGAAGGCAGAAAGTTTTGCATGAGATCACATCCTCTTATCCATGCTATGAGCACCTTGCACACACTGGGGAAGGCAGCTGAGAGTATTGTCTCCATCTTTTTAACAGCAGCAAATAATAAGGTATCCCATAAATGGCAATGTGCTCTGAGTTAACTCTTTCTGTGCAGATTTCACAAATAGAGAAATATTTATTTTGCATATTTTCGGTAATGTACTGTTATCAGTTTTGGGTTTTATATGAATAGCTTAACTTATGTTGGTTCATTTGTGTTTAATTATGATTATGTTTTTCTTCTTTATAACTGTATAATGCAACAGATCAAATAAACAAAGGACTAAATAATAAATAAAACGATATGCTCTTTCTATTTTAATTTATGAGTTAGAAGTCTGGATAAAGACATTTATTTTATTACACCCCAAAAAAAGGAAGAAATGTGTACAAATGTATTTAAAGGAACAGTCTCCTCCAGAATTTTTCATTGTTTAAAAAGATAGATAACCTTTTTATTACCCATTCCCCAGATTTGCATAACCAACACTGTTTTATTAATATACTTTTTACCTCTGTGATCACCTTTTATCTAAGCCTCTGCAGACTGCCCCCTTATTTCAGTTCTTTTGACAGACTTGCATTTTAGCCAGTCAGTGCTGACTCATAAATAACTCTGCAGGAGTGAGCACAATGGTATCTATATGGCACACATGAACTAGTGCTATCTAGCTGTGAAAAACTGTCAAATTGCATTGGCATAAGAGGTAACTTTCAAGGGCTTAGAATGAACCTACCTAGGTTTAGCTTTCAACAAAGAATACCAAGAGTACAAAGCAAATTTGATGATAAAAGTAAATTGGAAAGTTGTTTAAAATTACATGCCCTATCTGAATCATAAAAGTTTAATTTTGACTAGACTGTCCCTTTAAAGTTTAGCATATAGTGACTATAAAATGTATTGTGAATTAGTAAACCAGGACTAGAAGCATTTTAGGATACATTTTAACCCATGACTTATATAAATATATATATATATATATATATATATATATATATATATATCTCACTCCCCAGCAAGAAATACAGACAAACTTTTAAAATCCCAGCAAGGTCGCCTACAAGACTGGACCATCACGGACCCTTCTCTTAAGGCTGAACTTCAAACTAAGATTACTGACTTCCTTAGTCTAAATGATGACAACCAAACCACAACACAATACCTGTGGGCCACTCTTAAGGCTGTAATGAGGGGACACTTTATGCAGATCGAATCAGTAGCTCGCTCAAGAAGTGAAGCCACTTTGCCGACCCTAGTTATTCGATTAAGAAAATTAAAAACCAAACATAATTCCTCGTACTCTTCCTCAGTAAATGACGAAATTGTTGAAATCACTAAACAAATTCAAACTTTAGAAATTAAAAAAGTACATAATATGTTAGAAAAATTCAAGAAGATCTTTTACCACCACAGCAATAAAGCCTCCACCCTATTAGCATCGAAACTTAAACATCTCACAGCCCAATCTCGAATTATGTCCATCCAAAACTCAAATGGCAAACCAGTCTACTCCCCTGTAGATATAGGGGATGCCTTTAAACAATATTACCAAACCTTATACAACATAGAAGCCGCCCTAAAATCTCCCCATCACTCCTCGGAAGACATCTCTTCTTTTCTTAATTCCCTACGTCTCCTCACTTTGAACCCAGACGACACCCATATATTAACAACCCCAGTAACTGTAGAAGAAATTTGAAAAGTCATTCAATCCATGAAGCTAGGGAAATCACCAGGCCCAGACAGCTTTACAGCTAGATTCTATAAAACCTTTCACCATCTTCTAGCCCCCATTCTTTGTAGACTATGTCAAGAGATAATGACTAGAGGCTTCTTTAATGCAGAATTCCAAGAGGCCATGGTAGTTACAATCCTAAAACCAGCATACAAAGAGAGAAGCGCTCTACCAGGAACGAACAACAGCTCAGTGGCTTGTTCTATGGCGATTTACCACCCGGAAGCAGCCTCTTTTAGACCAGTGTGCTTTTCACAGAAGAAAACTTTCCTGAAGTATATCAGTCTGATCCCGCCAAGTAAGGTCAGTCCAGCCCCGAAATACCAGGCAATTCTCCTCTGAACAAGGAACATGACAACCCCAGACGATCGTTTCGGCCTCCTATGGGCCGAAACGATCGTCTGGGGTTGTCATGTTCCTTGTTCAGAGGAGAATTGCCTGGTAATTCGGCGCTGGACTGACCATGTCGGCTGGATCAGACTGATATACTACAGGAAAGTTTTCCGCTGTGAAAAGCACAATTGGGCAGAAAGAAGCTACTACCAGGTGGCAACCAGGCCATAGAACAAGCTATTGATGCTGCTGTTCGTTCCTGGCAGACTGTTTCTCATTCTGTTTTGCATATGTAAATATGACCCTGGGGATAGTCTCCCTAAGGGTGATGGGGGAAACCAGACGTGGACTCCTTGCCCAATGTGCTTAGAGGGATATGGCTGCACCTCACTGACGAGGCCCAAAGGAGGCCGAAACGATCGTCTGGGGTTGTCATGTTCCTTGTTCAGAGGAGAATTGCCTGGTATTTCGGGGCTGGACTGACCATGTCGGATGGATCAGACTGATATACTACAGGAAAGTTTTCCTCTGTGAAAAGCACAATTGGGCAGAAAGAAGCTACTACCAGGTGGCAACCAGGCCATAGAACAAGCTATTGATGCTGCTGTTCGTTCCTGGCAGACTGTTTCTCATTCTGTTTTGCATATGTAAATATGACCCTGGGGATAGTCTCCCTAAGGGTGATGGGGGAAACCAGACGTGGACTCCTTGCCCAATGTGCTTAGAGGGATATGGCTGCACCTCACTGACGAGGCCCAAAGAAGGCCGAAACGATCGTCTGGGGTTGTCATGTTCCTTGTTCAGAGGAGAATTGCCTGGTATTTCGGGGCTGGACTGACCATGTCGGCTGGATCAGACTGATATACTACAGGAAAGTTTTCCTCTGTGAAAAGCACAATTGGGCAGAAAGAAGCTACTACCAGGTGGCAACCAGGCCATAGAACAAGCTATTGATGCTGCTGTTCGTTCTTGGCAGACTGTTTCTCATTCTGTTTTGCATATGTAAATATGACCCTGGGGATAGTCTCCCTAAGGGTGATGGGGGAAACCAGACGTGGACTCCTTGCCCAATGTGCTTAGAGGGATATGGCTGCACCTCACTGACGAGGCCCAAAGGAGGCCGAAACGATCGTCTGGGGTTGTCATGTTCCTTGTTCAGAGGAGAATTGCCTGGTATTTCGGGGCTGGACTGACCATGTCGGCTGGATCATACTGATATACTACAGGAAAGTTTTCCTCTGTGAAAAGCACAATTGGGCAGAAAGAAGCTACTACCAGGTGGCAACCAGGCCATAGAACAAGCTATTGATACTGCTGTTCGTTCCTGGCAGACTGTTTCTCATTCTGTTTTGCATATGTAAATATGACCCTGGGGATAGTCTCCCTAAGGGTGATGGGGGAAACCAGACGTGGACTCCTTGCCCAATGTGCTTAGAGCGATATGGCTGCACCTCACTGACGAGGCCCAAAGGAGGCCGAAACGATCGTCTGGGGTTGTCATGTTCCTTGTTCAGAGGAGAATTGCCTGGTATTTCGGGGCTGGACTGACCATGTCGGCTGGATCAGACTGATATACTACAGGAAAGTTTTCCTCTGTGAAAAGCACAATTGGGCAGAAAGAAGCTACTACCAGGTGGCAACCAGGCCATAGAACAAGCTATTGATGCTGCTGTTCGTTCCTGGCAGACTGTTTCTCATTCTGTTTTGCATATGTAAATATGACCCTGGGGATAGTCTCCCTAAGGGTGATGGGGGAAACCAGACGTGGACTCCTTGCCCAGTGTGCTTAGAGGGATATGGCTGCACCTCACTGACGAGGCCCAAAGGAGGCCGAAACGATCGTCTGGGGTTGTCATGTTCCTTGTTCAGAGGAGAATTGCCTGGTATTTCGGGGCTGGACTGACCATGTCGGCTGGATCAGACTGATATACTACAGGAAAGTTTTCCTCTGTGAAAAGCACAATTGGGCAGAAAGAAGCTACTACCAGGTGGCAACCAGGCCATAGAACAAGCTATTGATGCTGCTGTTCGTTCCTGGCAGACTGTTTCTCATTCTGTTTTGCATATGTAAATATGACCCTGGGGATAGTCTCCCTAAGGGTGATGGGGGAAACCAGACGTGGACTCCTTGCCCAATGTGCTTAGAGGGATATGGCTGCACCTCACTGACGAGGCCCAAAGGAGGCCGAAACGATCGTCTGGGGTTGTCATGTTCCTTGTTCAGAGGAGAATTGCCTGGTATTTCGGGGCTGGACTGACCATGTCGGCTGGATCAGACTGATATACTACAGGAAAGTTTTCCTCTGTGAAAAGCACAATTGGGCAGAAAGAAGCTACTACCAGGTGGCAACCAGGCCATAGAACAAGCTATTGATGCTGCTGTTCGTTCCTGGCAGACTGTTTCTCATTCTGTTTTGCATATGTAAATATGACCCTGGGGATAGTCTCCCTAAGGGTGATGGGGGAAACCAGACGTGGACTCCTTGCCCAATGTGCTTAGAGGGATATGGCTGCACCTCACTGACGAGGCCCAAAGGAGGCCGAAACGATCGTCTGGGGTTGTCATGTTCCTTGTTCAGAGGAGAATTGCCTGGTATTTCGGGGCTGGACTGACCATGTCGGCTGGATCATACTGATATACTACAGGAAAGTTTTCCTCTGTGAAAAGCACAATTGGGCAGAAAGAAGCTACTACCAGGTGGCAACCAGGCCATAGAACAAGCTATTGATGCTGCTGTTCGTTCCTGGCAGACTGTTTCTCATTCTGTTTTGCATATGTAAATATGACCCTGGGGATAGTCTCCCTAAGGGTGATGGGGGAAACCAGACGTGGACTCCTTGCCCAATGTGCTTAGAGGGATATGGCTGCACCTCACTGACGAGGCCCAAAGGAGGCCGAAACGATCGTCTGGGGTTGTCATGTTCCTTGTTCAGAGGAGAATTGCCTGGTATTTCGGGGCTGGACTGACCATGTCGGCTGGATCAGACTGATATACTACAGGAAAGTTTTCCTCTGTGAAAAGCACAATTGGGCAGAAAGAAGCTACTACCAGGTGGCAACCAGGCCATAGAACAAGCTATTGATGCTGCTGTTCGTTCCTGGCAGACTGTTTCTCATTCTGTTTTGCAATCCTAAAACCAGGTAAACCCTCAGACCATTGCAGTAGTTACAACCCAATCTCACTACTTAACCTTGATACCAAGATCTATGCCAAACTCTTAGCTAACAGACTTTCAAGAATTATCCCCTCCTTCATAGAAAGTGACCAGGTTGGTTTTATCCCACACAGGGAGGGTCCGGATGCAACAAGGCGTATACTCGATCTTCTGAATTTGGCATCTCAGACGGAGGTCCCCCTTCTGGCCCTATCCCTAGATGCTGAAAAGGCGTTTGACAGGGTCAGATGGGAATACCTGTGGGAGACTATGAAGACTTTCCGGATACCCGATACCTTAATCCTAGCAGTTAAAGCCCTCTACACTTGCCCCTCAGCTAGAGTACGTGGAGTTGGATTTCAATCTTCTTCGTTTAGTATAGCCAACGGCACCAGGCAGGGATGTCCACTATCACCTCTCCTATTTGCTTTAGCTATTGAACCCTTAGCCCAATGTATCAGAAATGGCCCACAAACCAAAGGCCTCTCATTTGGGACTCACACACACAAAATCTCCTTATACACAGATGATATTACCCTTTTTCTGACTTCGCCCAAAGAATCCTTACCTGCAGTTTTCACAATCCTTAAGAACTTTAGCAAACTCAGTTTCTATAAACTTAATATCTCAGACAGAGGCCCTCCCTATAAATATACCACCCAAAGACCTTACCTTCTTACAGAGAACGTATCAGTTCCATCAAGATCCTAGGACTATCCCTTAGCCCAGACCCCTCCACCACGGTGGCACAAAACTATACAGACAGACTCTTAGAGTGCAGGAAATTACTTGAAACTTGGGAATATAGGTAAATCTCCTGGACAGGACGCATTACTGCAATCAAGATGTCCTTCCTTCCCAAGATATCATATCTATTCCAATCCATTCCATACAATGTTCCAAGGCCCATCCTAAATAGACTGCAGAGTCTGATAACCAATTATGTATGAAAAGATAAGAGACCCAGAACCTCTGGACGAACTCTTGAGAGGCCAGTCGCACAGGGTGGTCTCGCCTTGCCAAATCTCATTTCCTATTACAATGCCGCCAGACTCTCACACTTATTGGGATGGAACAATACAGAACGGCACCAAGAATGGTTCCTGGTAGAATGCTCACTGCTATCCTCTGCTATAACCCCCTCAGACATCCTCTGGATTCCCACCCATCATAGACAATCCCTGAACAGTATACACCCAATATTTAAACATGCCTTTCAGTTCTGGGATCAAATAAGACATAACCCAACTATATCTCCTCATCCATCGCCTGCACTTACTCTCCCCAGCGCACTGTTCTGTCTACCTGACTCCCACCCCGAAACATGGCATAACCGACATATCATCCTAGTGACGGATTTCTATGACAATGATACATGGCTCTCTCATCCTGATCTATGTAGAAAATTTCGAATTCCCCCGAGTCTCAGATTTGAGGCATATCGCTTGAGCACACGAATACGCACATGGGGCTATCCCAAAAAATCACTCAGACCATTGACGCCTTGGGAGAACGCATGGAAACAAGCCCACAATATTACACACTCCCTCTCCTTTCATTACAACCTTCTCATTAACTCACACGGCCCACATAAAATTTTACAGCACTCCGCTTGGGAGAGAGAACTAGGTTTCACCGCAGACACTGACACTTGGCACGCTCGGATTATGGTAACCAAAAAAAATACTACACTGCGCCACCTTGTGGGAACTACACTATAAAATCCTAGTCTGATGGCACCTAGTACCAATCACATTACACAAGATTTACAACACACACTCCCCTGAGTGCTGGAGGAAATGCGGAATCATAGGGACGGCACTACACATCTGGTGGTCCTGTCCGGTAATCCAACTGCTCTGGAGTCTATGCACTCCTACACACTCTCGGAATCACTCCACTGTACATTCCAGAGGTATCTTTACTTCACATGAAGATGTCCAACCTCAATCCTGTGAATGAAGCTCTTACAATCTACATTCTCATGGCCACTAAATTGGCCATTGCAAGATCTTGGAAGAAAGAGAGACCACCACCCATTTCTCAAGTACTATCCATTTCCCAGTACATAGGACAAATGGAACAATACTCATACAAGGTTCTAGATAAAGTGGACTCCTTTTATGAGATCTGGTCTCCCTGGCTCTCTGAATTCCCGAGATGGGAAATAACTCCCAACACTAACCTCCCCATTTAGACCTCTGTACTCTCCCTTCCCTCCCTCCACCTTGCACCCTTCCCCCCCCCTTTTTTTTTTCTTCTCTTCCCTAGGTCATGTCTCGCTTGTGCTCTTCTGTTATCTTTAGAGGTCTTTCAGCAAAACTTCCCATACTTACACACATGACAGATATAACTACCCATTAATCCTACATATTTTATATCCCCCTTGAAAAAGAGACTTCTTGGACTTATCCTCTAGACCACTACCTAAACCCTTGAGATCGGTTCAACGCAGATATCCGCTCCCAAACTGACCATGAAACACCCTTCACATATCCCTCTTAACAATGTATTTATACAGTTTATGTTTACCCTACGTTCTTAGTGGTCTTGTTATGATGTATCTGTACATGTCTCAATAAAAAAATTTACTTCAAAAAAAATCCCAGCAAGGTTGCATCACTGAATTTCTCAAATCAACTAATGTGTGAAAATATTTTCTACATTTATTGGGTCTTTTTAAAAAAATTATGCGGACGCCCATTCTGTCACTGCCTAATCCTTAGGGAACTTCAGGCCACTGAATCCAAGGGACTCTAAACAAACTTTGTCCTCTCTTGGAGGTGTATTTTTGGGATTTGTGTACAGGAGGCCTACTTAGTTCAGTATCTCTGCTGCTGCCTCTCCACTTCCAGCCGCTCTAACAGTATTGCAGCGATGCCTCAATGTCGAGGCATCCTGCAATACTGTTCCTAACTGCCGGGACCCGGATTGATCACTTCCCCACGAGTGATCACTTCCAGTTTCGCTCCACGTGGAGCCCAGTAGTCTAGCAGAGCATCGGAAGTGATCGGACAGGCTTCCGATGCTCTGTTTGTGTGCTGAGTGCCTCGGTGGGTCGAGACACTTAGTTAGAAATAATAAAAAATAAAAAAATAAAATACATTTTTTATAAAATAAATGCCCCATATAGCCCCCCTCCCCCACCCCCATGAGGCTTCAAACATGGTGATGCCCAGTGCATCATGGGGCCTCTGGGGATGTCCCTAGCCTGCCTCATCATAGGGGAAGGCTAGGGTCATCCAATCTGTGCTTGCCACAATAAAAAAAAATTATAATAAAATATTTAATTTGTCTGATCATGTCAATATTTGTAAATATTGACATGATCAGTGTGGATCTCCCTCCCTCTCCTCACTTGTGTTTTTGTTGGAGAGAGAGCTCTGTGTTTAGGAGAGAGATTTATTTCATATATTTAAAGATCACATTAAGCAGAAATGATCGCTTTGATTTTAAGATAGTTCTATTCAATAGCATTGTTAATAGAAATGTTGACCCCTGTTCAAAACAGATATATGGATAAATGAGACTTTTGGAAAGAATATGCACAAGTAATTTAAACACTACAAAAATATATCATCAGTAGTTAAATATGATATTATCCAAAATCCGGTGCATATGTCACTAGCAGTTTTCAATAGACCCAGAGGATGGAGAGGAGTCAAAATCAACTCCAGTAGTTAATAAAGTCATATTCAGAGTTCAGACCAAAAGGGACCTTGGTCTGGAGTCTGAAAATCCAGTACATTTCCTGTCTCGAAAGTACCTGATATTTGTCACCTCCCCTCCTCTGGGCCTGTATTTTCTCAATTATCATCCATCTAAGGGTGGCACAATTTTTTTCATGTGTCTTTACGAAGTGATTCACAACTGGGGTACTTATTTTACCCACTTTGATTGTGGATAAGTGCTCCCGTATACGTGAACCTACCTCTCTTGTCTTTAATCCTATGTACTGAAGATTACAACCTGAACACCATAAAAGGTAGATACAGTAAGTAGATCTACAATTCACACAGGTGGCCACTTCAAAGGTTTCCCCTGTAACAGAGGATTGAAAGGATGAACCTATATGTACATAGTCACATGCCTTGCACTGTGTATAACCACACCTATAGGTGGTACCCCTATGTCTGAGCCAAGAAGACTGTGTAGATGATGCAGGTTTCTTTAGTTGGGATGGAGACACTATGCTCCCAATTAATTTGTTTCTTCTATAAGAGAATTTACAACCCTTCCTAACTGCATCAGCAAGACCATCGTCAGCTGCAAGCAATTTAAAGTGTCCCCGAATTATATTACAAATGCTTTGATACTGTTCTGAGTAATCTGTGACAAACGTTAATTTGCGTTCTGGAGCCTTATTAGTTTTTGTACAATCCTTTAAAAGGACATCTCTGTTTATAATATCAACCTCTCTCCTAGCTTTTTTAAGTACACTATTGCTATAGCCTCTGTCTCTCAATCTTCCCTGTAAAGCATCAGCATGCTTTTCAAAGTCACTAGTTAATGTGCAATTTCTTTTTAGGCGGACAAACTGTCCTTTGGCTACTGAGTATGGTACCTGTCGGGGGTGACAGCTCTTAGCATGTAAAACGCTGTTGCCCGAAATCGGCTTCCTATACACTTCTGATGTAATATTGCCTGACAACATTTTAGTTCAACATCCAAATAATGTATTTTATGTTTGTTTGATTCATAGGTAAACCGTAAGTTAAAGTTGTTTTGACCCAAGTACTCCACAAAATCCTCTACCGAGTACCTCTCACTATCCCAGACAAACAATAAGTCATCTATGAAGTGATGATACATTTATATAGCAGGCCTAAACGCATTACTATCTGCATAAATGTGGGACCGCTCCCACCAACCCATGAATAGGTTGGCATAAGTGGGGGTGAACTTAGCACCCATAGCGATCCCACACTTCTGCAGATAGAAATCACCTTCAAATTGAAAATAGTTGTGCGACAAAATAAATTCTGTGACCTCCAGCACAAAAGCCCTGAATGACTCACTGTGTGTCGTTTCATTGGCCAAAAAATATTCAATGGCTTTTAAGCCTAAATTGTGATAAATTGATATCTTTACAAGTGCCGTTGCATACTATTACTTAAGTACAAAATACAGTGATACACTGCAGCTTGGGGGCATTTGTTTTAGTGGTAAACAGCGCTATATACATATACATATGACAATTGTGGATAAGAGCGTTTGTGTGTTTACATACATATGAGAAAGAGGAACACTGATAAAGTCAATTAAAAGCAGATATTCCAGTTTTTATTTGGGAAGCTGTTTATGTATTTTCTGGACATTATCCTGATTGGAAGCAGTTACTATTGTGTTACACTGAGCCATATTCTTTTTCTAATCAATATGGATGTTGCCATATTTAGCCCCCAACAGTTTCTGGAGGTGTTTCTGGGTGATGATGTATTAGGGAACATTGTCACCCAAACTAATTTATATGCCCATCAGTTCTGTGCTGCAAAGCCTGAAACATATTTGGCAAAGCAGCAATGGGCCCCCATCAATGTGCCAGAATTTAAACAATTCTGGGCATTGACAATGCTGATGGGCATCATAAAAAAAACTCAATTCGCTCCTACTGGAGCAGTAGACCCATCTGCTCTACCCCCATTTTACTCCCAGAGTATGTCGAGGAAGAGGTATGAAATTATTCTATTTTTCATGCAATTCAGCGACAACAGCCTGTGCCCCCCTAGGGAGCATCCCCAATTTGACAGGCTGTATAAAATCCGCCCCCTGATTACTCACTTTGCTGCCAGGTTTGCAGAGGCTTATACACCTGGAAGGAATATATGCATGGATGAATCCCTGATGAAGTATAAGGGAAGGCTGGGATTCAAGCAGTATATTCCTTCCAAGCGCTCCAGGTATGGGGTAAAGGTGTATAATCTCTGTGAGAGCGAGATTGGGTATACTCAGGTCTTCCGGGTGTATGAGGGAAAGGATAGTCACCTTGACCCTCCAGGTTGCCCAGAACATATGGGAACCACTGGCAAGATTGTCTGGGACCTGATATTACCCCTAATGAACAAAGGGTACCACTTGTACTTAGATAATTATTATACAAGTTTTCTTTTGTTCAAGCTACTGTATTGCTTTGATACAGTAGCTTGCTGTACAATTAAAAAGAACCGCACAGGTTTCCCAAGACAACTTGCATGCACCCGGCTACGAATGGAGGATACCTCAGCTCTGCATTAAGAGGAGCTGTTGGCACTTAAGTACAGAGACAAGAAGGATGTATACCTTCTTACCACCATCCACAATGAGAGGACGGTGAAGGTCTCTGTACGTGGCAGAGCTGAGATCATAAGTAAGCCAGTGTGCAT